>NC_056730.1:454247206-454259171 GCF_019279795.1 Protopterus annectens | reverse complement strand
GGTTTTTTTGGAGGTACACCGTTCCGAGTTTCAATGCAGGTGTTTGTCATATACTAAATTATTGGCCTAATGAAGGAGGAGTACAGAAAGGTAGTAACCTCTCTTTTTCTGGATGCAGTCCCTTTCATTATGAGATGAACCAAGTAAAAGGCTTTTCTGACCACTGCCACCACATAATGGTCAAATGTGAGATTGTTGTCAACCTGAGTACCTAGATCTCTCACCACAGGTTGTGTGCTTAGGGGGTTGCCATTGATGTGGTAGTAGGAGATTCATAATAATACACTCCATGGTATTTAAGTGACTATTTTATTGTGCATGCATGTATGCATTTGTATTTTGTGAACTTTTAGACTAGTGCAGTCTCGTTTGAGGTTAAAGGTCCAGGAACATGAGTGTTTAACTGTGACTTTATGATAAGGATTTCTGCAAATATGATCTACAGTTGTACGTATTCAGGTTCTTAGTGACAGTAGTCCTCATTAGCCTAGATGGATGGAGTTGTCACAGTGGTCCATGATGATAACACTTAGTGTCTCAAAGTTTGTTAAACACTTGGTTTGCATGATACAGACAACATGCAGTCACAGACAATCAGCCTATGCAGTGGAAGAGTGAGATGTTGATTTCTTGTGTTTGTGCAATTTTTATGAGGAGCTCAACCAATTTGCTGTTATTCATAGGTTAGTGGGGCTATAACTGCAGTCTAAGCATGTATGGTGATGCAAGAGATTGTAAGTTTGCTACCCTGTCCTTTGTTATATCATCTCGCATCAAGCTCCCTGATGTTGTTGGCTTTTTTCATTATCTTATACATTCATAACTGCAGGTAGTATAAAGGTAACAAACTTAGGGTTACCACCTGTCCTACTTTGCGAGGGACAGTCCCTTTTTTGGCAGTTGTGTTCTACAAAAAAATTGAAAAAATGGCAAATGTCCTGTGATTTTAGGACAAAAAAATTTCCAATTTTTTTCTTAAATAGTTGCATAAAACAGTTATTTTGTATCTGAAACACCTAAATGTTATATGAAACAGAATAATCAACTCAAATGCTAAACAAGTAGAGTCCGGTTGTGGAAGTCAGCGTAGAGAGGTTCTTCTGGGTCTGCCTCTAGGCTGGTTCCTTGTGAAGAAATCATCAGATCTGAGAGAATAGTTCCTTGTGCTGTAAGGAGTCTGGGACGGCTGAAGAACTGACCTACTCCTTAGATCGAAAGAACGACCTCTACCTCTAAGAGGATAACGGGATCCTCTACTTCTTGTATTCACAAAAGGTAAGTCCTGACAGGTATCCCTCTGAAATTCTGAGGGTAAGTCTGAATTATTGTCCAGCAAAGGAGAAGGGCGGTTATCCATCTGCAGAAGCTGTAAAGGACTGAGCGAGTTAACAACTGTTGCAGAAGTAGAGGTAGGAGTAACCGGACAGTTCATACTGGAGGTAAAATGAGTCGGAGGACAAGAAGATCCAGTAGTAGTGATGAACTGTTGCAAATGGGCTGGAGTAGAAGGAAGTTGGGAGGATACCGGTAATTGAGCCGGTTGACAACACATGGATGGATGGACTGCTGCTGTTGTAGGAATTGGTTGACCAAGAACTGAAGAAGGAGAAACAAAATGGTTGTGCCCAGTGGTATTAGGAAATGAAGCTACACCTAAGCCTAGCGGAAGGGACTGTCTAATCCCATTATCTAAGGAAACCAAAGGAACCAATGGGAAACTGCTAGTGGCACTGGGATTGAACCCAGAGAAAGCAGACACCGGGACATTAGCATCAGGTCTAGCAAAATCAGATCTAAAATTTCTGAAGCTGAACCTATATTTTGTTTCAAGTTGGCAATGATTTTTACTTTGACCTGTTCTGTGGTGCCTGGATCAAATAAAATGGTTGTATTTTAGTGACTCCTGCTTTGAATGACAATCCTGCTGGTTCTTACGGAGATATTGATCACAAAGAATATTCAATACAATCGCAATGCACTATGTTCAGTTTTGGTAGTGAATGTTGCATATTTTTTTTTTTTGTAGAAGTTGTTTTGGTTTTGTTTCGGTTTGTATAATTTAGTAATTATAGATTGGTATATTTTATTTTTTTAAAGATACTATTTCGCAATCCATTAATGCTGGGGTCAAATCGTCCTGTACCCGATACACTCATGGATTTTCCTTTCCATCAATCAGAATTCAGCAAATTTCTGAATGAACCAACCTTTTATACCTCAATCTTAGAGGCTCCAATCACTCCACCAAAATAACATCATCAAAACAAATAATCCTAATAAAGCTGATCCAATTGATGTTACTTTACCAGTACACCTGTGAATTTTCTACAAGCATAAAAATGAAGAATGTTTAACTGTAGTAGGGCCAAAGCACTCAGGATTTTCAATCTCACCTGACCATGCGGCAGCGATGTTTAACCAGTCGAATGTACGCATCACCAACATTTGTCACTGACTGACTGCTCCATAATCTCTCTCCTACAGCACTTGCACGAGGCCTTAAAAGGAGAAAAAACAAATCATGGTTACAAACAGATTTTGCACAGAACTATATCCAGCAATAACAGATGCACTCAAAATTTAAAATTATTTGGACTTTATATTAGAGAAGTACCTTGCACCCAGTTCTGCGCAGAGGTGGGCATGTCCTTAATGACTGACAGTGGAAACAGGTTGATGAGCAACATATCTAATGATTTCCGTATGACATCATACATACATTGTTGTATCTCTTGCATATCGTTAATGTTAAACAGCACACAAGAAAGGAATAGAAGTGCAAATGCAGATTGCTTTACATACTGCTGGAATTCTGTAAAGTATGGCTTACTGAGTCATGTGATTTTAAACATTAATGTCACTCAAGAAAGGAAATGCATACGTGCAATTACTGAGTGTTACATAATGCAGGAATTCTTGAAATTATAGTTTAGTCCATGTGATTTTCAATGCTAAAGCATGAAAATCACATGGCTTAATAAAATATAAATCAAGGAAATTCTGCAGTAGTTAGCGATGTTTTCCTGAAAACAACTTTAAATAGTGCTTGTACCTCTTGCTTAATCTTACATTTGAACGGCACTCAAGAAAGGACATGAACAAGTGCAATTACAAACTGTTACATTCTGCAGGATTTCTTTACATTACAGCTTAAGATATGCGATTTTCAATGTTAATTAAGTTAATTAAGCCTTAAGAAAATATTAAGCAAAGAAATCTCTCACCTCCCTCCTAGTTTTGAAGATCTCACGTACACTTCTCAAACACACACACACACATACACACACACACACACACACACACACACACACACACACACACACACACACACACACACACACACACACAAAACAAAAACAACAAGCCTTTGGTTTGATGAACAAGACAACTATGCTCTGGATGACAGGTTTGAGTTACGGGAGGACTGCAACTGAAGAGATGATGGGGTATATAGTTTTCTATACTTTATGGACAGAAAAAATATATATTATGGGTTTCATTCCATGGTTACTGATCCCCTGGGCACCTACAAGCACCCAATATAATGGAGCCAGCATGGAGTTAAGCTCCTTCTCTCGAGTACCATATGGATCCACCAAGAGTGTAAGGTCACTGAATGCAACAGTCTGAAAGTACATGCGGGTCAAGTGCTCCCTGTGGCTGATGCCAAAACACTGAGCTGATGTGCACATGCATGGAGTTCATGATGGAGCCTAATGTGCTCACAGTTCTGAGTGGGTCAACCCCTTACACAAATTAGTTTTTAGGATGGTAGTGTAAGGATAGATTATAGACCAACAACTTGCCTCCCAACAATATACAAGTTATATACAGGAACGGAAGCAGATAGAGTGTATAGTCATTTAGAAAAAAAAATCAGTTATGGCAATGCAACAAAAGAGCAAAGAAAGAAAGTAATATTGAACAAAAGATCATTTGTTGCAAAATAAAGACATAATAGAGAACTGTGAAAGGAAAAACTTAAGTATGGCATGGACAGAGTGCAGAAAAGCATGCAACAGCATTCCACATTCTTGGATAAAGAAATGCTTACAGATGCACAAGATGCATCCTAGATAGATCAATTACACTGAGCCATGGCAAAGGGCAAATCATCATCTCAGGGATAAAAATTCAAAAGGGGTATATTCCATGGGGATTCTCTGTCACTGCTGCTTTGTCTTGCTCTTAACCAATGAAGCTTTTTTACTTAACTGATTAAGCTATGGTTATAATTTGGCTCCCAGAAACCAACCTTGTTTAAAGACATCTCATTTTATTTTTCTGGAAGGCTTAAAATTGTACAACACATCATATAAGGAGTTAAAAGCACAACTATGAATGGTTAAAACTTTCTCATATGACATAAAAATGGCATTTGGACTTGATAAATATACAAAACATTTAAAATCAGGAAACGCTGTAGCACCAAGAAAATGTCAGTCTGGGACAAAAATGTGATATAAAAACTTTAATAGATGGGAATGTATAAATATATGGGACAAGATGAAGAATTGGCAATAAAACAAACAAATGAGAATAAAACTCAGTAAAGAATACTTCAGAAGACCAGAAATAATACTGAAAACTGCCTTGACATCTGGGAATAAATGTTATAAACCAGTTTGCCTTGCCTGTTCTTACAGTTTTGGGGTGATTGACTAGCACCAAAAGGAAAACAAGAAAAATACTTCACACTTATCTCACAATATATATATAAAAAAAAAATCAGTGTCTACCAAGATTATATTTTTCTTGCTGTGAAGGAAGTATGGGCCTCCTAGAAATCAACTGCATGTGTAGATCTGCAGTTGTGGGACTGCATACACATCTACTGACCTCACCAGATCAAAACAAAGTGAAAAGCCTCAACACAAGAGTCCAAGATGATATCGCTGCTTAGTTTAGTAGACATATTTCCATGTGAAGTGAGAATGGAAATCAAACCAGAAAACAAAAATCAGACAGCAACTGAATATGCCCAAAACAAATGAATATAAGAAAAAGGAAAGCAAAATGGAAAATCCATAAATATAGTGGCAAGTACAGAGATCTCCTGGGATGAAACCATCTTTACCAAGATGTAGGAATGGTTAAGGAGAGGTGAAGTGAACCCAAAAAATGAAAGACTAATAATGGTGGTCCCAGATACTGGGTTATATACATGCTGGTTTACAAAGTCCATTGAACATGTGGCAGAAACAGATAAATGCAGGTTCTGTAAAAATAACTGGAAACAGTAGCACATGTTGCTGCTGGGTGTGACACTCATAGCAGAGGGCCTGTATACTGAAAGGCACAATAATGTGGCAAGACTGTTGGACTGAGGATTGTGCAAACATAATAAAGAAGTAGCTGAAAAGCACTAGAAACTTAAACCACAAAGCATTACAGAGGATGAAGTTTATATCAAACTGGATCACCAATGACCAACAGTTCAAAAACTAGATTTGAGAAAAACAGATACAGTAGTCAATGAAAAAAAGACAAAAGTAGCACTGATCATTGAAACTGCAACACCCAGTGATTACAGTATCTTATGTAGAGACGCAAAGTAATAAAATACCAGCATTTCCAGGCAGAAATGAGAGCAATGTGGAAGAAATATCCTGACAGTTCCAACAGTAGTAGGAGCAAGAGTTCTAATAAAAAAAATAATTTACAGTCGTATTTAGATATACTACCAATACATGCAGCTATGAATTACAGGAGTCAATTATAGTTACATTGTGGGTGCTGAGAAGAGGAGTTCTGGCTAACATCAAAGACGGACACAACATTCATTTCATGAACTTTACTGCGGTAGCGTTGTCGCCTCACAGTAAGACGTTGTCCTGTTCGATTCTCAGCTAAAGCGTCTTGTGTGTGGAGACATGCGTGAATGGGCGTACCTTCGTTGAAGGTTGTGCGTCAGGCCTGGCTAGTCAGTACGTAAAAATCTACTGCCAATCATTAGCGGACCGGAGTTCCGCTGTGGCGACCCCTAACCGGGAAAAGCCAAAAGATACAACATCTAGCTTAGAGGGCCTTCCTTTAGAAGTTTTACAGCTTTGCTGAAATTCTTTAAACTATAAATTGGAAGGAAAGGAAAGAAAGTACCCTGACAACCAAGGTTTTAACGGCAAAGAATGCCAGCTCTTAGCATTGTGAATAAGACGGAAAAGCTTGGCGAAAGTATGCACCAAAGTCCTAATAACCATGGATCAGATGTCTGCAATAGAGATGCTCTTGAAGGATGCAATGGAAACAGTTACATAACTGGTCTGTTATTGAGTGGATATTAGTCAGACCAGATGATGATGTAGGTGGCAATCCAGTGAGCACCTGCAAGTTCTTCCCATCTTATAGTGAAGATGACAAATAGCAGGTCAAGCTTCTTAAGCACACAAGCTCAGATCATATATAAAGGTGTACATCTGGTTTGCAAAGGGCTGCTACTTCTCTGGTATCTGTTTTGGCAAAGAAAATGAGGAAAAGAATGGACAGCTTCAGAGACAATTTAGAAACCATTTTCAGGAGCAACTGTTGCCATGTCGCTGTAAAAGAGAACATAGGGCTCCCTACACATAAAGACTTACAGCTCAAGAATCTTGTAAGCCTAGGTAAGAGCTACAAGAAAGTATTTTCCAGGAAATTAATTTCAGCACCATGGCTTGAATGGCAGACAGACAAGCCAGCCACTTATGACGTTTAAGTCTGACAAAGAGGAATTCTTCAAGAAAGGACTGAGATACAGCACTCCACTAAGGAACTTGACAAGTTGGTGCTTGACCAAAATCCTGCCTTCCACAAAGCCATGACGCACAGACATAGCTAGCACATTTACCATAACTACAGAATAACTGAGACCCAGAGTAAACTGGTGTCTGATACTGGTCAGCATTACTTGCAAACCAACTCCGTGGGGGGGATGCAGGGTACCAAAACACTCAACTGAAGAACCGTTTCCACTAGTAAGCACAGGACTGCTGAGTGGAAGGCTCGTTTCTGAGAACCCTAATAGAATGCCAGACATCAGAAGATTTACATCATCAAAAGGCTGTCACTCTAGATGAAACCCATGGCCTAGAGTAGGTGCTCTCTGTTCTGCCATGGACACAAGTCTTAAACCACAACTTGTTTGATCACTAGATGGCAGAAAATTAATTTTGCAATTTCTTATCTGAACACTGCACAGGTTTGGAAGTTGACAGAATTCCATAAAATAGTATATAAAATTCTCATCTACTGGAAGGTGAAAGTGCCCACCATTATCCTGCTTGCCCTCTTGCATTACTCTGAATGAGGGGTTATATTCTCCCAGGTGGTAAAAAGATTGATCTTGGGCAATATGCCCTCTTGTACATTTCTAGATATGAACTGCTGACTGAGTGTTGTACCGGTCTGTTTTTCACTGCTAGATGAATACTGCCAAGCACAAGGATACAATCACAATTGGCTGCTAATTTAGATACTATAAGATGGACTTGGCTGTCTACATGAAGACTGGCTTCAAAAAGCTTTTTCTTCAAAGCCTTCATGTCTAGGAATACAGGCCAACCTCAAACTGCCTGACCTACAGCCCACTTCATGAGGTGGGATAGTGATCCTTGCAATACTCTGAAGCTGAAGTAGGCTCTCCTATCTTGTCATCTATGTATCCATTATTAGGACCAGAATCCTGTATGAATGGCTGTTCTAACAGGAGGCTGGTGTGAAATACCCCCAAGATAGGACCATATCTATGAGCATATTTCTAGCTCTACAACTACTGATATTTCACTGTCCACTGCAAGACCTACATTCCTTGGCATACCTGTACCATCAGTCAAACACCATGAAGACTGTGGCTATCAGGCACAGGAAAAGCAGCAATATCTGTGCATGGACCTTGCATTGCATCACCTACAATGTCAATTCTAATATTTACTAGGTCTTGTTCAAAGAAAGGAACAAAATGCACTGGAGTGTGTCAAACCTCTTGCTTCTAAAGGCAAAGCACTCAAAAATGAAATTCTACCCATTTAGTAAATATTAGAACTAAAAAAGGTCATACAGCAACATTTTGTACTGAAAGTGAAACCCACCCTCATTGGACCCCGCACGCTATTTTCACCTAAAGGCATCTATCATGTTAAGTAATGCAGACACCCTATAGCACCAGAGGCAAGAGGCTGTGAAGGGTCAACATTATAATTCAATATAGTTGACATAACAATGGTTGACGCTACTGAGGTCTAGAACTGGATGGAAGCCATGTTTTTCTTTCAGGACCAGAAAGAAGCTGGTGGGCACAGAAGCGTTTAACCCCCTTGGCTGCAAATGTAGATCCGTCCCTAAAATCTTCTTTTAACACCAGAGTCTAGGTCTGTTGCAAGAGCTCCACTGAGACCACCTTGTCCTTCTCCACAGTTCTCTTTGGGGGAGGATCTATACGTTCAAAAGAATGTCTTGATGTGACCATATCTAGAACCTACTGGTCTCTTGTAATGGTTTTCTTAGCTGGGATGAACTCAGAGATCCAACTCCACCTCCCCAAAGCAACTCCAGGCCACAGTCAGGACAGTTAGAGCTGGGCTGGAAAAGTTCTACTCTTGAGAGACTTGGTCAGAAAAAAAAGGGGGGGGGGGACCATGTGATGACTATGGCCTTCCTTTAGTAAAAAAATAGGCTTCTTTTTGAAACTGGTTTGTTCTACATGAACAACTGATGGAAGCACAGAAGAATCATAATAAACATGGTAGAAAGGGCATGCTTCCTTTATGGAGGCCATCCAACAGGTCTTGGAAGACCTGGACAAGAATATTTCCACCTTGAGTAAGCACTCAGGACATTGATACAGAGCTCCTCTTGTAAGGATGACATCATCGTCCACCTCAACATATTCAAGTATATTCTTGAGCCTGAAAATTACATATGACAACATGGAAGCCTACCTTTGAAACCAGAGTCTCCATTAGATCATTCTTAAATCAAGTCTCAGGGGTTCTGCCAGCTTTCCTAGCATCTTATTTACTAATAAGGACTGGAATTTTAACACTTGAGATGAAAAACAGAGCTCCAAGCTTAATATGGAGGAAGACTATAGTCTATTACCACACCTGTCAAAGCTTGTGGTAGCTGGGAGACAAAATTATGTATTCAGTGACACTTACATTGGAATGAAGGGGATCACACAAATGAGTTAAGTTCAAGAATGCCTTTTAATGAAATCTACCCACTTACTGCAGGGATTTTAAGTGTATCTTCCTTTTTTGCAGCCACTGGGGAGGAGTCAAAGTGCTCCCAGACTGTCAAAAGGTGACCAGCTCTGTGGGTGGGATGGCTCAACTGCCTGCATTCCCCTCATATTCACTTAATCATTTCTGTGAGGGAGAGACAGAGAGGTACATGATGCAAGTCCATATTGGAACATACTAGTCTTAACATTTTAAACAGTTGTTTAAACAGTATGGACCCAGAGTGAAGAGAGGACTCACTGTATCATACACCAGTGCTGAAAGGTAAGTGAGTTCTGATGCAGTGCGACTGCCAGGTGGGTAAACCAAAAAAAAATTATCCTGTTGTGGTTATGGTCTGTTGAATTAAACATGTTTAGCAACAAAATAATCACTACAGGTTACTGTAAAGAATAGTCGGTAAAAGTTGTTTAATGGGTCAGTAGTGTTTTTATAGCTGATGCAACTTTTTTTTTAATTAAAATAACTCTACCCATTTGATCATGTTTAAATATTTTCCTTGTTTTGTAAACTAGGTGATGTATGAAAAAAAATAATTTGACTTAAAAGGGACATGTTTCCTCTTCAAAACAATGGAAACTGAAGACAAAATAACTTAAGACTGCTTAGATTTGTAACTCCATTACCACTAGAAGGCACAATATGATATGTATACTTTGCATAGTTACATGCCTGAACATGACTCAGCTTTAACTGCAGCATAAAACCGATTGATTTTCCGTTGGCTTAGGCTGCTGTTCAGGACTTTCGTAATAATCACAGTCTAATATAAGAAATCCAGACAACCCAATCCATGACAGTATTTAATTATGTACTTAATTCAGAACTGGATTTTAACAATCCTGTAATCAGGTTTAAAAAAGCAGGTCTGATGCTGTGACCCTAAGTTCCCTAAATGAATGATCTTGTAGACTTCAGCTGGTCATAGGAGGGAGAGGAACCATTTAGAAAAATTGACAAGAGTGTTTTGGAAATATTCAGACTGTGTGCCTGACTCTGAGATCCAGATTTAGTTTCTGAATGATCTGACAGAGTTGCAGATAAATTAGGAGCACACTGATTAGGAGTAACAAACATGGGTGCTTTGAAAAAATATATTCCGATTGTAGGGCCCAGAACTAGGAAAAAGGAGTGGTCTGGCAGAGTTTACCTGTTAACACAACACAGATAGGGAACCATCTGGGTAATTTCTAACTGCAAGTAACAGAAGTGGGCATTTTGAAAATATTCAGACATATGTAAAAAAGATACATTAGCTTTCTCTTAAAAAAATATTACAAAAATAGATTTAGGACCACCTTAAACATTCTTATTTTTACCTACACACACACACACACACACACACACACATATATATACACACACACAGAGACACACACAGAGATAATACATATATATATATATATATATATATATATATATATACAAATATATATATATATATATATATATATATATATATATATATATATATATAAATATATATATATATATATATATATACATATACATATATATATATACATATATATATATATATATATATATATACATATACATATATATACATATATATATACATATACATATATATACATATATATATATATATATATATATACATACATATATATATATATATATATATATATATATATATATATATACATATATATATATATATATATATATATATACATATACATATATATACATACATATATATATATATATATATATATATATATATATATATTTATATACATATACACACACACACAGATAATACATACATATATACACATACATATATATATACACATTTCATATTAAATTTGATGGCCTTAATATTGGTCATATTATTCCTTTTTTAGATATAGTACTGGATATTTCAGATGGTGAGAATATTATTACACGTCAATAAAAATTTGAAGGGACTTGCCAATATTTATATGCTAATAGTGTGGCCATCCTCACATGTTATTGAGGCTCTTCCTTATGGTGAAATGTTACGTATTTCTAAGCTATGTAATAGATCTGATATATTTCATGAAGAAATGCGCCTTTTGGTGCAATCTTTTTCCTCTAGAGGCTATGGTACAAATATCTTGGAAAAGAGCTTTAACAGATTGTGTACAGGGGTTAAACCCAGATATATAAAATCTATCCAACAAAAAGAATGTAACACAATACATCATGATATTTCAGCTTCTAGTAAAGAAAAATAAATATTTATTTTGTTACTACTTATGGTAGTTTTACCAAACAGTTCCTTGATATTGTTAACCAATATTGGTTTTATTTCTGTTCACTCAGAAATGTTCAAGAATGGCTTGATATAAATATAAAGTTTTCTTATCGTAGAAAGGCAGGAGTATAAAGATTTTCTTGTAAGATCTAGGGTTAAGATGCCTGTATTACAAATATACATGGAACCTGTTAAAATTGGGACTTCTCCATGTGGGAAGTGTAAGGTCTGTCAGCATATTGTACCCAATTTCAATTTTATTAATAATGTTAAATTTGAGAGTCGGGCACATTTAATTGCAATTCTGAGGGTGGCAGTGTTATTTATGCTCTAAAATGCCCTGTAATAAATTTTACATCGGAAACAAAGAGGCCCTTTAAAAAAAGATTTTGGAGCATTTAAGAGACATTAAAATGGCAAAGAAGACAGTCCAGTTGCATCACATTTTTGGAAGCACATAATAAATGTAATGAGGGCTTAAAAGGAACTATTTTAGAAC
>NC_056730.1:454203507-454246706 GCF_019279795.1 Protopterus annectens | reverse complement strand
AACAACCTTCCTAAATGTCCTAAACTCCCCATCTCCAATAAGAACAAAAAGAGTAAAAACAAAGACCACCCCATGGCTAACTAAAGACACCAAAAAACTTATGCTATAAAGAGATTACACCTGGAAAGCTTACCACCAAAACAGCCTGAAACTTTACTTAAATACAAACTACGTAACCTTACTAAAAAACAAGTCATTAGAGATAAAAAGTCTTATTATATCAAACTTCAGTTTAACCATTCAAATAACCCCAAACAGTTCTGGAATTCCATTAATTGTCTTCTCAACCCAGGTAACAAAAGCACCTGCCTTGACACGAGCAAATCTGATCCTGAAATAGCCTCTCTATTCAATTCCTTCTTCACAAACTCTATAGCAGAACTGACCAAGACCTTCCCCAACAATAACCCTTCCCCTCAACCTATCCAATCTTCCTCACCCCCTACTATTTCTCCTCCTACATTTGAGCTTAAACCATCTCAACCTCCCATATAAAGAAATTACTCTCTAAACTAAAACGATCCATGGTGGTACAGCGGTAGCATTGTTAACTCACAGCAAGAGGTTCTCCTGTTCGATTCTCGGCTGGAGTGCCTTCTGTGTGGAGTCTGCATGTCCTCCCCGCGGTCAAGTGGCCTCCAAAAGACATGCGTGAATGGGCGTGCCTTCGCTGAAGTAAGGCGTCGGGCTGGCAACTCTGCACCATAAAAAATCGACTGCCAATCATTAGCTGACCAGAGTTCCGCTGTGGTGACCCCTAAATGGGAAAAAGCCGAAAAGACAAAACTCTCTAAACTAAAACCATGCTCCAATGCCCCTGACAATATACCATCCTCCTTCCTAAAAATAGCCTCAGATGGCATCGCCATTAGTATCTTAATCAAAAGGTCCACGCTGGAATCTTATGTGCCCAAATTAAGGCGTGCCGCCTTTATTCTACCTCTCCATAAAGGTGGCAAAAACATCTCAAACTTCCGCCCCCATAGCTATCCTCTCCCCAATCTCTAAACTCCTAGAAAAATGGCTAGAATGGCATAAGCTGAAGGTGGATGCAATCACCAACTAATCACTCCTACCCAACACGGCTTCCAACCTGGCCATAGTACCATCACTGCGCTTCTCTCCTCCTTACACGCAGTAAACCTTGCCCGCAACTCTGGAAAAATATTATCTACTGGATCTGTCCAAAGCATTCGGTACCATCTCCCATACCCACCTCCTAAACCATCTTTCTAATCTTAATCTCTCCCACAATACCTTATCTTGGTTCTCCAGCTACCTTTCAGACAGGTCTCAAGCTGTAAAATGGGGAAAAAGCAGCTTTACTTTCCTTCCTACCCCCAACTGAGGTATCCCAAGGATCCATACTTGGTCCTACGCTATTCAACATCTTTATTAATGACTTTCACAAAGCCTTACCAAACACCAAAAGCGTGCAATATGCAGACGATTCTACTTTAATCTGCTGCGCCTCTAACCTTCCAGAGCTCCAAACAGTGACACAAACTGCTTTCTCTACCACTGAAAATTGGATGCTCCAAAACCACCTCTCACTAAATGCCAACAAATCCAAAATACTTCTATTCTCTCCCTCTAAAGCATCCCCTATTGGCAAAAACTCATTCCAAATCATTAGCCAAAACAACTCTACTATAGAGTGTGTATAAAAATGCACTCAACTTACACAACCAAAGGCTCTTTAATTAAAAAATAAATAAATAAATAAAAATAAGGTAAGCACTTTATTGCACAAGGTACCAACTGTGAATCTAACTCACTTCAACCTGAATTTCTGCAATGCTATAGGGAGCTTGAAAATAAACTTTACAAATACAAGAGGCTGCAATGACAGCGCTTGCACCTACAAGCCTCCTTGCAACACAATGTTATTCCCAGAGGCTTAAGAATTCTAAATATGCCCAGCTATGGAGACCAATATCCTGAGTTACTTCGAAGATGGCAACAGATGAATTTACATTTCAGTGCTGAATATGTGCAATTACTTGTTGATTTTTTTGCTCCCATGGAACAAGAATTAAAAAATGATATCTCTATTGAAAACTACATTATAAGCCGCTTTTCGGCTGATATAATAGGAGATAAACTAAATAATTTACAAGACAGTATCACATCTTACGATCAAAGACTACAATTAACCAAAGTTAAGAAACTACAGAGAGATTTTCAAACTCAGAACGTCTTCTCATGGCCCAGAGAGACTACTATGACAGTGGATAATGAAAACTTTAATCATTCACGTAACCAACCAGGAAGTAGCAGGCTGGGAACAGAAACACAACACACACAAAAGCAGTTGCCATGAGTTCAGCTGCTAGTCAACATTTAAATGTGAATGCAGATAATGATGTTGAAACAGAATCTAATTCCAATATTCCAACTGTCTCTGTAGATAATACGAACAAGTCTGTTCGCCCTAAAATAATACCAGCTTCTGGCAAAACATTTGTGAACACCAACCCTGAAGGCAACAGCGTTTTTTTAGAAACAGGCTTTACACTAATGAACCCTTTTCCCATAAGGAACAGATCTCGGAGCCTAGTAAGGAAAGGCAAGCTCCAATGCAACAAAAGTACCGAGTGACATCCCCAGACTGTAAAAAGGCGCCGTTTTTAAAATCAGGTTTGGTTTTTAACATTTCCTCTTTTGAATTAACTAAAGAACATATTCAGTTACTTAACAAAGGTCTATCGTTTATACCAGCCAAACGAGCAGACCATGCTGACATACTCAAAGACATAAGGTTACTAGGCAGAAACCTAACACTAAAATGTATGTTTAACAACAACATTCATGAAGTTTCTAATTTTAAGAGCCCTAGTACTTTTGTTCCTATCATGCACCCTATTGTACAAACTTTTATTAATGTTTGTGAAACTGAATTTAGAACATTGTTTGAAGAGGGAACTTAAGTCACCTTTTGCAATATGACAAGACTTTGATGCATATTTTTAAGTTCATCTAAAGCATTTGATTTATATAAAACCTGCAGACAAGGGTGGTAGGATCGTCATTCTTGATAAAGATTTATATTTATCACAAATGAAAATATTGTTGCAAGATGTTAATACTTACCAAAGCATTTCTAAACCAACTGTTAATGGCATAATAGAAAAGTGTCTTTTTTAAACTTTGACTTACTCATGACAGGTTTAATTAATGAAAATCTTTTTAAATATTTTAATACAAATAACCCCATAGTTCCCAAAGTTTATGGTCTACCTAAGACCCACAAAAATAAGTCCCTTCCACCTATGAGACCTATTGTATCAGGTGGAGGATGGTGCACTGAATCATTATCAATCTATGTAGAAAATACCTTACATACACTTCTAGACAACTATCATACCATTTTAAAAGACACCAAAACTTTTTTAGAAAGATTATACAATAGACTATCTACTTTGGACACTAACTATATGTTAGTCACTTTAGATATAGAATCCCTTCTTACTTCTATCCCTAATGAGTGGGGCATTGAAATGAGTAGATCTTTTCTTACCATGAACAGATGTTTTGAAAATGATCAAGTCACACTTGTCTGTGCTTTACTAGAGATACTAGAAAACAATGTTTTTATTTTTGAAAATAACTTGTCTTCAGAAGACTGGCACAGCAATGGGCACTGCCTGTGCCAACAGCTACGCCAATCTAATGCTAACACATTGGGAACAATCTACCTTTTTATCTGACACAAATGTCCTATGCGGACATATTCTTTGGTATGTCCGTTTTGTAGACGATATTTTCTTGTTATGGGGAGGTAACACCAACGAACTCCATCAACTAGTTGAGTATATGCATAGCACTACTGAGTTCATAAAGTTTAGCTATAAATATTCTTATGATGAAATAGAGTTTCTGGATGTGACACTAAGGAAATCAGAACTGGATCAAATATTCTGCAGCATATATAAGAAACCAACAAGGAAAAATGCATTGCTACACAAAAATAGCATGCACCCCAGACACATTCCTCGTAACATGTTGAAGGGACAAGTATACAAGGTGCTTAGACTACACAATAATGACACTGTTGCACGAAATGCTTTACAGATAAGTAAACAAGAATTTTTAGAAAGAGGTTACTCTGAACAAGAAATCAGCAAGGTGATAGATCAGGCATGGACACACAGAAAGGACAAATGTAGACCCTATTTTAGAAATGTTACTAATGAAGAATTAGAGATTAGAACACCATCCACTACTACAGACAGGTTTAGAATTGCTTCAGTACTCCACTGATATCAATAATTATTGAGCTCATAAAAAGAGAACTGGAATATTTTACAACAGATTGCAGAATTGAAGAATACTATTAATGATACAAGCTGCCTTCTCCTTTAGAAACAAGTCTCTGAAGCAACATCTTTGCAACAAGAATGCCATTAATAGACGGTGTGAATCAATGAGAACAGGCACTTTTGCCTGCAGACACTGTTCTGCCTGCCAGTATATTTATTCAAATACAGTCTTATACACATCCTATCAAAAACAGTACTATCAGGATTAATTACTATGCAGACTGTTGAACAACTAACCTAGTGTATTTTGCATATTGTAAGCAATGTCATGCATAGTAAATAGGCAAAACTAACAGACTATTAAAGGACAGGATACTGGAACACATTAGAGATATCAGGAATCAGAAAGAGAACAATGCACTAGCCAGTCAGATCCTTCACATATTTTTAGGTTCTTTGTTATTCAAGTTATACAGGCTAATTTGCGAGGAGGAGACACTGACAATATTACAGAGGCAGCTGAACAGAAATTGATCCTTTTATTAAATGCCGAAAAACCACCAGGTTTAAACGGCACCTTCTCTTTTAAACCTTTCTTAAAAATGAGACATCTCAAACATTAGTTTCATTATTTTTATCTTATACTTTTTTTACATGTTTTTATATGTATTTTACACGTGTATGTTTATATGACATGCTGTAGGTGGATTGGACACTCTAAATTGGCCCTAGGTGTGAGTGCGTGGATGTGTGTACCTTCTGTGGAACAAATCAGGAACCAAACAAAAACGAACTAAAAACTGCTGAAGGAACGGACAGCACACAATAGGAGGGCTGGAAACACAGCTTTAATACTCCAAAAACGATACGAAAAGTATAAAATCCAGATAATGGTGCAGGTTCAAATAACCCGCCTTCATCAGACAACCACAAGGTTACAAAAAAGTTATCTTATACTACACAATTAAATACATTGAGCCTATCAAGTTCAAGTGCATTATTACATTAGAAAAAAACCATGACAACCTTAAAACGACATCGCTCCAAGTTAAAAAATAATAAACCATGAAAATGTAAATGAATAAATAAGCAAAACATCAATAAGAGCAAATAATTAGTGCATTAAATATAGGCAAAGATGTTCCTATATCAATTAAATAAAAACTTATCAAATTATTTTTAAGATTCGCATATTACATTACAGCGTATAAGGGCAAAACATATCCGCTAGTGAGAGCATCGAACAAGGCGGAGCTTATGAGCAATACTGAGATTCCCCCTACTGAGCCGTGTTGCATTTCTCATAATTCAACTATACTTATTGAATACCTGTTGCATATACTAAGTATTAGCAATGAAAGAGTAAAATTTAGGGTTATCCAGTACCCAATATACGTCAAATATAATTTTCAGCTTCGTATACTGTCTGCTGTTAAAACGATCAACAACTTTAAACTCTAAATTATAGTCTGCTTCTAAATTATAAATCATTAATGATAAAATAAAACATGTCCATAAAAATCACAGGGCTAACTACTTGTCCATATTGAATAAAGAAAGTCATGTACAATAAAATCATTTTAGACTAATGCATAATAAGTACATGTATGTATAAATCCAAATGATGACACAATGGCTTAGTTGTAAAAATACTTCATAATGTCTACCTATTATAGGATAGCCATTTTAGGACACATTTAATTGATAATCCTTCGTTAATACCAGGAAATACATGAGCCCTAGTCCTGATCTGCCATAGCAATTAATTTGCCATGGCCCACCCTCTAGATCCTTCTCTCTGAAAGAAATGAAATGCATGACCTGAAAACTCTAGGCAATGTCTGGCTAGAGCATTGTTGACATCTGCTTTCATGACTGCGTGCTGATGTTCGTAAATTCTATTTTTTAGCTTTCTCTCGGTTTTACCGATGTAGAAAGCATTACAAGAATTACAAAGTGCTACATATATAACAGCCTTTGAATCACACCTATAATGCCCATTGCATCTATACTCCTTGCCATTAATTATACATGCTTTCGCTACTCTAATGTGTTTGCATTGAGAGCATACTCCGCATCTAAACATACCACAAGGTCTGTTGGACCTAGGGAATGATTTTCTTTCAAAAATACTTTTCAAGTTTTCCCCCCTCCTGTATGTAATCTTTGGGCGATCACCCAAAAGAGTACAAAGGAATCTGTCTTCTTTAATGATTTCCCAATTTTTATTAACAACTTCTTTAATTTTTGCAGAGTCAAAGGAAAAGGTATGTAAAAAGCTGGTGTTAAACTTATTAGTTTCATTATTATGGATAGAAGTACTGCAGGTTTGAGGTTGTATGAGGTCATTGGAGTGCTCCAAATTGTTGTTCATTTGGCCCGAAAGTAAAGGAAAAAAATATCCTAACTCTCTTTTGTTAGTTACCTCTGTAAGCACATTCAAGACTAAGGACTGAGGGTAGCCTCTTGCAATAAACATGTCAGTGAGATTATTGCATTCAGCGATAAAATCAACTAGGTCGCTAACCATACGGGCTGCTCTGACCATCTGCCCTTTGATGACAGATTTCTTTTGGTAATAAGGGTGATTGCTTGAGAAATGTAGAAAAGCATTGGAGTATGTTGGTTTCCTGAATATTCTACTTTTTAGCTTTTGATTAACTGTATCCTTGATTAATAGTATGTCAAGGTAGTTGATCTCTGAATCATCAATTTTATATGTAAATTCTAAGAAATCTGTCAATTTTGTAATATTTTCAATAAATGTCGGAATCAACTCTCTCTCACCCTCCCAGATGCAGAAAATGTCATCCTGGTAACGAGTGTACCAGGAGACATGTTGGGAAAAAAGTTCTTCCTTAAATAAGTAGCTAGACTCCCAATGGGCAAGTACTGCATTGGCAAAAGATCCACCACAGGGCGAGCCCATGGCAACGCCCGAGGTTTGCAGGTAAAACATACCCTCAAAAGTGAAAAAATTGTTAGATAACACTATTTCTAACAAGGTCTCAATCAAGTTCATGGTGTCATGTTCGACATTTTTTGCCAACATAAACTCCCTTACCCAGGCTAGACCGATGTTTTGTGGGATGACTGTATATAGGTCTTTAATGTCAACAGTAAGAAACAACATACGGTCATTGTATGTAAGCATGTTGATGTTTTTAAGAAAAGACCATGAATCTTTACAAATATGAGATTCAGAACTAATCAAAGGTTTCAAAATACTGTCAACATATTTTGCACATGCCTGGGTAATAGACCCTCTTCCATCTATGATGGGTCTAAATGGAGGCGAGGTAAGTCTTTTGTGTAATTTCGGTGTTCCAAAAAATGCTGGAATTTTTGGAGCCGGCATGATCAGATAATTAAGAGTGGCATGATCAGATAATTAAGAGTTTCCGTGTCAATGTACCCTTCCAAAAACAGGTCATTAAGCATGTTATTGATTTTTCTATAAGCTCCATTTATTTCATTCAAGGATGAAATTTTGTAAGCAGGCGAATCAAGATGTTGAGACAGATATTCTACATATTTATAATGATCCATGAAGGCTAACCCCCCACCCTTATCGGGTTTCATGACTCTGATTTGACAATCCTTAATTAACTGGATGAAATCTTTCTCCGAAGGAGCAATGTTAGAAGGATTTTTCTGTTTACTGTACATGATTTGGTTCCTAATAGCCCACATATCCATCTCACACATTTTTTCAAAAGTTTGCAAGGTGGAGTGTAAGGGTGGGTTATAAGAGCTAGCTACTCTAAGTAAACTAATAGCAGATGAATTATTGCCCATTAGGCAATTAAGTTAAGTTTGCGTGTGAAAACCTTCAGATCAATGATGAGCCTGCCTATATCCATGCTACGACCTGGCACAAAAGAAAAGTCTTTGGCTAAAAAGTCAATAATGTCCTGTGTTATAATCAAAGAAGTGTAGTTATACACAGTAAAGTCACCATTAGAACTTTTATAAACTTTCGGGTCCACTCCGATGTTCATTACATCAGTCATCTCCTGCGACCTCGTCTCCTGTTCCTCGAGTTGTTCTGTCGTTGAACTCGAGGGCGATTGTTGCCCCTGTGGTTGTTCACCATCTGAAAATCCTGATTGTCAAGATTATTATGGATACCAGGAAAATCATTAGATACAGAGGGCAGTTCACCTTCCGCCACCGGGAGATTGGTGCTAGTGTTGTTATTAGCATTGAGTCTAGGACTCCTTCTGACAACTGGTCTACTGTTACCACTATTATTATTAATATTGTCTGTATTAGACTGAAAGGGTTGAGCATGAGGAAATTCAATTGCTGAGTTGCCACCTGCATTATCTGTTGGACTCTGTATTAATCTAGGGTAGGCTCGCTTATTTGCGTAATCCTTAATATCCCTTGCTAATTTCTTTTTCTTATTAGCAATCAGCTTGTCCATGGTAGCATTAATGCTGACAAAAATTCTGCAATATTCATGTTTGTATCTAAGAAATTCTTCTGCGGAAGGTTAGGCGCGTGGATGTGTGTACCTTCTGTGGAAGGTTAGGCGCTGGGCTGGCAACTCGACATGGTAAAACTCCACTGCCAATCATGAGCGGACAGGTGATCCGCTGTGGCAACCCCTAACGGGGAAAAGCTGAAAGAAGAAGATGATTACCTACTACGCAGACTCATATTTACCCATAATAGGTTTTTAACAGTTTTTACCTTTCTGTCTTTTTAAATATATTTTCTTAATGTTAATTTGATAACAGCCAATTATTCAATCAGTCTGTATATATCATGATCTCTCTTCAGTGTTCTTTGTCTGATGAAGCAACAGTTGGTGGTGGCGAAAGCGCTTACCTTATTTTTATTATTTATTAAAGAGCCTTTGGTTGTGTAAGTTGAGTGCATTTTTATACACATTTTTTCTTGCCTTATTGCACTCAGCCCCATCCTTGTAGCAGTTTTGCGTTTTATTTCGTAACTCTACTATAGAGGTAGTTACCTTTGCCAAACTTCTTAGAGTTACCATTGAACACCTAAAATTCAATACTCACATCCAGCAAAACAGTAAGAAAACCTATATAAAACTTGGCTTGCTATACAGAAACATCCACTTCCTCGCTCCTTCCACCAGACTAACTCTAGCCACTACTTATCTACTCCCCTCACTACTGTATGGAGCTCCTCTTCTAACAAACTTATCTGCCTCCCTTTCCTCCAAACTGGAAATCTGTTAAAATAAAATTTCCAAATTTGCAACCAAAGCCAAATTCTCCTCCCACCATTGTACTTCCCTTCATTTGTTAAATTGGCTTGAACTCTAAAAATCTAGACTATCTCCAAATCACCACAGCCCACAGACTGTTTCAACCTCCTAAGTGCCCTGCACTAACCAATATCCTTCAACCTTATACCTCCTCACAGAACTCTCAGATCTACTCACCAAAACCTAATCTCTGTCCGCAAACCCAGACGTCCTGCAGGTCAGCTTCTGCTCTCCTTTTCCTTGGCTAAAAAACAGAATTCTCTTCCCTCTTCTCTAAGGACTTGCAAAAACTTTGAAACCTTTAAAACTCAGCTACATTCCTATCTTTACTCTAACAGGAAATGCAACTGCACTCCCCCCCACCCCCTTACCCAATAATCATTTCCACCCATTAAACTCCTGACTACCTCTGTCTTCAAGATAACCTAACACAAATGTAAATATTGTAAATAAAATTGTACTATGTATCCACGATTTCATGCCGGTTTCTCTTGCATGAAATTAAATTGTAATGGCTTTTTCTTTTCCACAATTGTACCTGTAACTAATATATGTAAAGCAAACATTTTTGTAACGAAACTATGTAATGTGAAGCTTTTCTCCCCGGGCCACCACTGAAAATGGGCTCCCTGATCCCAGTGGACCTCCCCAGTCATCAAACTGGAAATAAAAATAAATAAAAAAAAAATATGCTTTCTGCGGTCTGAGGTTTGAGTCCCTCAGCCTTCATCTGCCTAACTGTGTACCTCTAAGCAAGTTATTTGACTAGTCAGTGCTCCTAGGTCTAAAAAGGTCCATGTGGATCATTACTCTACACCAGTTATCAAACGCAAACATATATGTGTTCATATAGTGGCAGGTGACTTTAATCAGGCCAACTTGAAAACAGATCTTCCTCACTATTTCCAATATATGGACTTTGCAACAAGGGGTTAGAACACACTGGACAAGGTATACAACAATGTTAAGCTGGCATTTAAGGCAGTGCCTCACCCACACACTGAAAATTGACCCTCTGCTCCATATTGTTGCTAACAGAAAGTAAACCATTGCCAACTAGAGGGAGGCCAACAGTTAAACAAGAGTATGGCCAGAGGGTGCGGTCTTAGCATTCCAGGACTGTTTCAAGAGCACAGACTGGAGCATATTCAAGGAGAAGGCTACTGAGAACCAGTGTATCACCCTGGAGGAGTACACTGAGGCAGTGATGGAATACAACACAAAATGTGTGGGTGATGTGACAGTCACCAAAACCATCACACGAACCAAACAGAAACCCTGGTTGAAGAGAGGTGTACAAACTACTGAAAGCAAGGAATGCGGCCTTCAGGTCTGGAGACAGGGAAGCCCTCATCAGCCAGAGCAAATCTGAAAAAGGGAGTGAGGGAAGCAAACTGCACCTATGGCAGAGAGATCCAAAGCTACTTCTCTGACCAAAAAGACCCCAGGCACCTATGGCATGGTATCCAGTGCATAACTGACTACAGACCCCTATCTTCACAATGTGAGGGCAACAAAGGATTCCCTAAATAAGCTGAATGTCTACTTCAGTAGATTTGAGGAAGGGAACAGAACAGCAGCAAAGAAAATGTCCACTGGCCATAACGAGAAGATGCTCACCCTCAACCCATCTGATGTCCAGAGGGCACTGTGCAGAGGTAACCAGAGAAAAGCAGCTGGGCCTGACAACATCCTAGGGAGTCTGCTCAGGGACTGCGCAGTGCAACTAACAAATGTCCTCACGGATATCTTTAATAACTCTGAGTCCGCAAATAGTTCCAAAATACTTCAAGGATACAAAAATCATTCCATTACCAAAGAAGTCTCCACCATCTTGCCTAAATGACTACCGGCCTGTAATCCTCACCTCCACAGTGATTAAGTGTTTTGAAAAGCTGGTTAAAGACACCATGACATCTGGACTACCTGCTGATCTTAACCCTCTCTGCAGTTTGCTTACCCAGCAAACCGCTGTACGGTAGATGCCATCTCTCTAGCACTCCATCTATTTGCTGGAACACCTTGAGAATAAAAACACCTATGCGAGGGTACTATTCATTGACTTCAGCTCTGCTTTTAACACGGTCATCCCTCTTCGTCTGGTAATGAAGATACTCCAAATAGGCATCAACACTCCACTTTGTAACTGGATTCTTGACTTTCTCACAGACAGACCTCAGAAAGTGTGTGTAGGAAATAACTCCTCAGATAACATCACAACACTGGAGTTTCACAAGGATGTGTACTAATTCCCTTGCTGTTCATCCTGTTAACACATGATTGTACAACCAGGTACAATACAAATCACATCATCAAGTATGCTGATGACATAACAGTGGTGGGTCTCATCAGTAATGATGACGAAACAGCGTATAGATATGAAGTGGAACAACTGATTACCTGGTGTGGAAATAACAACGTGGCACTAAATGTGAACAAATCAAAAGAGAATTGTGGACTACAGGAAAAATTGCAAGGAACATTCTCCCCTCACCATCAATGAGAAACAGTGGAAAGAGTGAGAAGCACAAAGTTTCTGGGAGTGCACATCAGTGAGGACTTGTCTTGGAACACAAATGCAAAGTCAAGAAAGCGCATCAGAGATTGCACTTTTTAAGAAGGCTGAGGAGACCGAATCTCCCACAGACAGTCATTACCTTCTACAGATGTACTATAGAAAGCATCCTGATGAACAACCTCGTAGTATGGTTTGGAAGCTGCTCTACCTCTGACTGCAAATCCCTCCACAGAGTGGTGAAGACAGCTGAGAGAATCATTAAGAACATCTTACCACCTATCCATGACTTGTACTTATCCAGATGCCTCAGCAGGGCCAGAAGAATAATTAAAGACTGCACTCACCCAGCTTGCAGACTGTTCCTGCATCTATCATCCGGAAAGTGCTTCAGAAGCATACGCTGCAGAGCTATGAGATTCAGGAACAGCTTCTTCCCTAATGTCATCAGGCTGCTAAACTCTAGTAACTACTACATTCTATGATGTCCACCTGGGTCAGTAGAAACTGTCTTGCATTGTGCATTAACCTGGTTATCAGTCTCATCTAATACTTAGTGCAATATTCACCATGACTAACTTATAAGCCATTTAGGGCAGTAGCAATGCAGTAAAATATCTCTTCTTTCAGTGTAATACATGTTGCGAATTCGTAAATTAACCATAGTGCAATACTCTACTGTTCACAGTGTAATACTCAAATGTCTCTTTCTGTGCAAGGATCAGTGCAATGTCTTAACTAAGTACCTGTGCCATACTAAAGTCTCATGCAAGTGTTCACTTCGAAAATTGTTAAAATGTGTTTCTAATTATGCGCAGTATTAGTCTGTCTACCTGCATGTCCATGATGCAATAGCTAGGTGTTGTGTGTAAATGTCTGTGAAAATAGTCTACATGTTGTCTGCACATTGAGTCTGGAGACACAGAATTTCGTTCAGGTTTTTACTTGCGTGGTTTCTGAATGACAAAGTTGACTGATATATATCCAGGAAATAACTGCCAGCAAAATAAATGTTCTCTTCTATGTATTTATCAAAGGACACATAGGGTAATGAATTAATTAAAAACAACTCATCTAAAATACTTAAACTTCAGCATACTAGTATTTTTTTCTAGCAAGTTCACAATACACTATCAATTTGTTAACACCCTGATAGAACAGAAACTCACTACAGTGAAGCAGTATGGAAATTGTTGACATTGGTATGTCATGGCTTCGAAGGCAAATACATGCAGTCTAAGCAGCAACAATGAGGAAAGGGTGAGACTTGTGAAACCGTGATTCTACTGTGATATGGTGCTTCCACAGCTAGCAGCTCTGCTGAACTTACTAGTCACCATGCACAGGAGTATACTATAATGAGCTAACTGGTGCTTCCACAGCTAGCAGCTTTGCTGAACTTACTAGTCACCATGCACAGGAGTATACTATAATGAGCTAACTGGTGCTTCCACAGCTAGCAGCTCTGCTGAACTTACTAATCACCATGCACAGGAGTATACTATGATGAGCTAACTGGTGCTTCCACAGCTAGCAGCTCTGCTGAACTTACTAGTCACCATGCACAGGAGTATACTATAATGAGCTAACTGGTGCTTCCACAACTAGCAGCTCTGCTGAACTTACTAGTCATCATGCACAGGAGTATACTATAATGATGCTAACCAGCATTTCTAAAGCTAGAAACTCTGCAGAATTTACTAGTTACCACACACAGGAGTATATCACAAAGAGCTGCATTAAAGTTGCACCAGTCACACTGGAGAGGGCAAGTGCATTCTCCTCTCACCAGCACCTGATGTTAACTGAACCACTGTGCCCCGTGTCCCATGTACCTCTGCTGAGGACAAAACATAAAAGTATCTGGAAAGAATGGAATTTGGATTCTGATATCTGGCAGTATGTGAATAGAGTAAGAAAAATGTTAAGACTACTACTTAAGCTAAAAAAACAAACAAAATGAAGCCACTGTGTAACATGTTTTCAACTACTTTTCAATATAATATGAGCACGACATAAGTCAATAACAAATCAGATATTCCTACAAAATAAAACTACTATATTGCATCATACCATAGTCTTGGAGTAAGGTTAGTTGCATCAACAAACTCTCCCCAAAGGCAGGCTTCTCCTCCAATCACCAGTTTCTTCTGTGCTACTGTACCTTTATTTGTAAAAATAAACATAATTAAAGTCAAAAATCATACAGAGAAAACTGACATTATTAATGGGGCTTTGAACTGCCAGACTGCACATTCACGACAAAGGCACAGATATGCATAAAAAACTGCCGGTAACACCAAACACTATGCTTTTCAGATACAGATGAAAGGAATCTTTTGTAGAGAAACACAAGGTTAATCTATCAGTGTCACACTGTGAAATATACAGTTTACTCTTCACAGGCCTTTTACATGTGTAAAAATAATTCTGCATTACTTCACAAGATATTCACATGCAACATGCCTTCTTCCACAACATTTCCAAGGTGCTACATTAAATGCAACTATAATCCACGCACAGCAATCGTGAGATTTCTAAGGTGGGACAATGACGCTGGTCTGTTGCCATGCAAGAGACCAGTGAACATTCCTGTCTCATGTACACACCTCTGTTTTATCTCATGGAACAAGTGAACAGCAGCCTAGATAAAAACATGTTTATCGATCACGTCTGTATAGGAAATAATGACCACTGAGTGTTAGATGCAAAGTCTGGTACAGTTAATGCTGTTTTGTTCTCTTGCATCAATTCAAGCAGAGTAGTAACAGTGTCACAAGGACCAGATAAGTGCTTGTACAGAATGTACATATTGTACTGCATCTCTGCAGACATTTCCAAATGAAGATGTAGGCAGTTTGTCCTTCTCTGTTTTAAATACTGCTCAGTAATCATACAAATCTGACAGACTTTACAATAGGTGTAACAACTAGTGTTCCTGCATTTTGCAAATGTTAGGGTGACTTCAAGAGCATAGCTTGATAAGTGCCCTATGTTTATACTGTTGCTTGAACACTGCTCAGTACAGCTGTACACCCTAAAAAAAATTCTGCCTCAGTTTTTTTTTTCAAAGAACCATTTTGTCTTGGTTGTTCACTAAAATAAATGAAAGTATTCACACACACCATCTTTCATACAAAATATCACACACGACAGCTTCCATACTGTATTTAACTTCAATAATGTACCATTCACATAGGGTATCATTGTGGCACAGGGTGTTTCCTTAATCTTCAGTCACAAACACATACACGCCTTTCTCCCTTTCACTCTTAACCTAAACTGGTCACTCATTATGAATACGCCAGTCATCTCTTAGGACATCCCTACTGCCTTGTGATCTTTCAGTGTTTTATCATACATCATAGTGTACTGCTGCCAACTGTAAATCTATAATGAAACACAGGGCTAATATGCTTTGCATATCTCAGATTAGTCTTATAAGCAAAAGATGTATATGCCTTCAGAACTGTTAGAACTCTGTACACTTGCTGGATCACCAAAATAGTCTGTGGCAAACAAAACCTGTAAATTAATCTTTGACAAAAGTATATGTTGCAACTGGCCAGGCTTTTAATCACATTGTTTTACTAGCTGAGTATCTTATTGTTTGCTGAACATATTAACTCCCTTCTTACCAATGTCACTAGTATTGTTGTTATAGGCAGTAGTCACTGTAAGCAATGTATACCAGATAGACTGTTCTTTTTCACCCCCAATGTCTCAACCTTGCCTTCCTTAGCATCTTTTAGCACTACTTAATTAATCCTGCTTGACTTCATTTGTGCATTCCCCCCTCCCCTCCTTTTCTCCATCTCGTCTTCTTTTGCATCTTCTGGCATTAACCTGCTACTCCTGCTTGACTTCCCACTGCCATTCTTTAACATTCTACTGTTATTCTTTTACAGAACCAAAACAATTCACAACTAATAGTTAAAACCACAAGATAAGATGGTTTGGCTGCTGTGAAGCCTGCTATAGCTTAAGTCCTTTGAAAACTCCACAAGAAGAGGCTTACAAAGTAGTGGAGAACTTATCTGACTTAATATACTTTTTGGCATACTAAAATAGTGTTATTGTAACAGAGTGTATTCACAGACTATCAGTTGTCATCGCTGTTGTAAGCTGCCAAATCAGCAAAGTACACACAGTTGTACAGTTCCCCTGTCATAATGGTTGGTTTCTACCTAAAACTGTCTTAGTTGGGATACCTATGTCTCATGGACTTGCTTCATCTAAGCTCTCTGACAATTCAAACTAAAGTCCATCTTGTCTCTTTTCTGTTAATAGGTTTCAAAATTGTATTTTTATAAGATATAAAATCATTTCATTTACCTCTCGGCAGTCAGGACTGCTTCTTGTAAACTTGAGTCTAGTAGCATGCATGTGCAGACTAGTTACAACACCCGATTGGTTGCTGGCCTGCTTTCCTCCCACCCCCATTTCCAGTCAACCCCAGCTGTGCTTACCTTTATACTCTCAACTCCAACATGGCTATAAAAGAAAAAAAAATAACTTATCATAGTCCAACACCTAACACCAGTCCCCAAAATGCACAACAAATAAACTGACAAATCATAACAGCACCACCATACAAAATCCTCATTTACAATATCTCACTATACAAACCTACTACAATGCCCAGTCTCTCAACTAATAATATCCAATTTGCCACCCCCCCGGTACCTTTAATGCTCACAACATGGGCAACAAACTTCTAAACATGCTTATTCCATTCTTCCTCGGAATTTTCTAAATCTCTCAGAAGACTTCCTCAATTACTTATTTTAAAACAAGAATCACCATCTCCATAATCAGTGTTACCTCCCTACAAAACCCTCTCCTTCAAAAAAAAAATATATATATATATATATAAATAAATAAACTAGCAAGCTTACTTAAAAAAAATTCTGCCCTTTTATTCAGTCTCCTATTAAATTCACAACTGCAAGTCCGGTTTTAAAACATTCAACACTGACGTCAGAAGCACTTAAAAAAAATAACACCATTCCATAGGTGGGCTGACTACTATAACCCAGACATCCTAAAAATCATTGAAAACTGGCTAAAACCCAAACAGCTCAGATGAAGAAACACTTCCCCCTGCGATATATCAGACTAGACCACACTTCTAAAAAAACCAGAAGGAATATGTATAATATATGCTAATTACCTTAACTTGCATAATTCTCAACTCAGCATCCTCTCTGAAAAAGCTGAACTCTTATTTAAATCAAACTCATATCCTCATCCCCACAAAGCTCTATTTACATTCTACCTCAAGCTTCTGATAAAAATATTAACCCACTAGAGGACATACTAGATATGAGACCGAATCTCCCAAAATACAAAACACTTTACACCAATACTAGGAGACATCAACATACACTGGTCTAAACCTATTAACCGACCCTTCAGACCTGCAAGTATCACAAAACATTAACCTCTTTGGCTTTACTCAACTAATACAATGGTGAGCTGTGGGAGCAAAAAAATACCTAAAAAAAATCTATTAAAAATCTATTAAAAAAACACCATCTACACAGTCTCTGTTTTCTCTGTCTCATCCATAGCCATAAACATTGTATCATCTCCCCTTCTGGTCCAAAGAGTAACCAAAATGGACTCAAGATGCAGCACCATACAACTGTTCAAAAACTATGTCTAACAGATCTCACACTGTGAGATGGGACCAAACATACAGTGGACATAAAAAGTGTACACACTGCGGTTAAAATGCCAGTTTGTGATATAAAAAAATGAGACCACAATAAATCATTTCAAAATTTTCCTAACTTTAATGTGACCTATAACCTGTACAATTCAGTTGAAAAACAAACAAATCTGTTAGGGGAAAAAATATAAAAAATAAAAAATGTACAATAAGCTGGATGCATAAGTGTGCACACCCTTAAACCAATACTTTGTTGAAGCACCTTTTGCTTTAATTACAGCATTCAGTCTTCGTGGGTACACACCTGCCATCTTCGTGGGTACACACCTGCCATCAATTAAAGAGACTCTAACCCCAAATAAAGTTTAGCTGTCCTAGCAGGACTTTCCTGACATTTACTCAGTTGCCTACTACAGCAAAAGACATGGTCCACAGAGAGCTTACAAAGCATCAAAGGGATCTCATTGTTGACAGGTATCAGTCAGGAGAAGAGTACAAAAAAATTTCCACACTATTGGACATACCATGGAACACAGTGAAGACAGTCATCAAAAAAGTGGAGAAAAACATTGGACAACAGTGATATTGTAAAGAACTGGACGTCCTTCCAAAATTGATGAAAAGACAAGACAAGACAAAAACTGGTCAGGGAGGCTGCCAAGAGACCTACAGCAACACTGAAGGAGCTGCAGGAATTTCTGGCAAGTACTGGTTGTGTACTACAAGTGACAATCTCCTGTATTCTCCACATGTCTGGCCTATGGGGTAGGGTTGCAAGACAGAAGCCTTTTCTTACACAGAAAAACATTCAGGCCCAGCTCAAATGTGAAAAACAATACATCAAGTCTCTCAAAAGCATGTGGGAAAATGTGCTATGGTCTGATGAGACCAAGGTTGAACTTTTTGGCCACAATTCCAAAAGGTATTTTTGGCACAAAAACAACACTTTGCATCACCAAAAGACCACCATCCCCACGGTGAAGCATGGTGGTGGCAGTATTGTGATTTGGGGTTGCTTTTCTTCAGCTGGAACTGGGGCTTTAGTCAAGGTGAAGGGAATTATGAACAGTTACAAATACCAGTTACTTTTGTCCCAAAACCTTCAGGTGTAAACTAGAAAGATGAAAACAAATTTCACCTTTCAACATAACAATGACCCCAAGCATACATCCAAATCAACAAAAGAAATGGCTTCACCAGAAGAAAATTAAAGTTTTGGAATGGCCCAGCCAGAGCCCAGACCTAAATCCAATAGCAAATCTGTGGGGTGACCTGAAGAGGGCTGTGTACAACAGATGCCCTCACAATCTGACAGATTTGGAGTGCTTTTGCAAGGAAAAGTGGGCAAATATTGCCAAGTCAAGATATGCCATGCTGACAGATTCCTACCCAAGGCTGAATGCTGTAATTAAATCAAAAAGTGCTTCAACAAAGTATTAGTTTAAGGATGTGCACACTTATGCAATCAGCTTATTGTACGTTTTTTATTTTTTATATTTTTCCCCTAACAGATTTGTTTGTTTTTCAACTGAATTGTACAGGTTACAGGTCACATTAAAGGAGGGAAAAGTTTTAAATGATTTACTGTGGCCTCATTTTTACATCACAAAAACCTGGCATTTTAACAGGGGTGTGTTCACTTTTTATATCCACTGTATGTGCTTATATTGAAAAAGTTCATTTTGCCTCTCATTGTCTGATCTACTGATTTACTTGATCTAAATTCATTATCTAACTAGCTGCTGGATAAAATTGTGTTTTTAAACTGTAGCAAGCACTTGCTTTTCATTAAGAGGTCAGTCGATTTTCCATCTAGCACTGGGAGGTAGCCTGGTCTGTTTAGGTTGGGAAAACACTTGAGATTTCTGCATGTAATTTTATTGGCTGGAGGGCTTATTAATCAGCTCTTCTAATGTTTTCTCCTAAGTTGTTTTTAGTGCCTTTATAAATTCTGTGAAATTGCGTGGCTCTTTGCTCATTTATACAAAGTGAAGTACTTTTATTGAATTATCACACTTTTATAAGCTGTCTGAACATTCTGTATCCATATCTTCAAGTTTTTTTGTCGTAGCATTTCACTCCAGACACTCCCTTAATGTGCTTTTACATTAGGAGGGCTGAGATTATTCATACAGTGGCAGTAGGTGTTTACCTGGTCTATCTGAGCTGGATAACATACAAAAGGGCTCTAAGTATTTTTCTTTCTTTTGCACTTCTCTTATATACTGTGCCTATACTTCAGCAGTTTCCAAAAACTGTACTGTCTGCAGTTGCTTTGCACTGTATTACATTGCATCTGTTAGTTGTAAGGCTGTTGTAGGTGGTTTGTGTGGTCCTGTTACACTTGGCCTCCAAATCAGCCATTCTACATTAAGGAGGTGCTTTTCTGCACCCTTGTGGTAGAAGTGTGCTGATCTAACTTGTCTGATTTGGGAATTGTTGGTGGAAGGATTACTGTATGCTTTCCTGATTAATAGCTAAAAAAAATATTTCTCTTTGCTTGTATTCAAGCCTCACATTTGTGTGGGCTTATACATAGATACACAGAGCTGCTTATTGTTTGGCAACTTTGCTACCGATTGCTGAGAACCTGCTTTCACCTGGACCAATCCACTAATGAAAAGACAAAAAATAAGGCCATGCAAAGAATCACAACGGACCTTATTAACAAGGACATAAGTAATCTCCAAACTCTGGAACCAGCCCAGTTTAGATTCATTAAAGGTAGATCATGCCTGTTAAACATGGTTAACTTCAAGAAAGTCACCAAGGCCCCGGACAAGGGAAAGACCGTACAATACCACCTATCTTGACCTAGCCAAGGCATTAGACAATCCCTCACTCAGGTCCTACAGGGAGAGCTCTCCCAATTGGGAATCAACTCCTATATTACCAGATGGGTAGCCAACTGGCTCTACTGGACACATACTGTAAAAGTGAGTGACTTCACCTCAGTGGCATACCACAGGGTTCCATGCTGGGCCCCTACTGTTCAGAATTTATTTCTCAGAAGTCTAGACAAACTTGGACGGCCACTGACCAAATTCGCTGACAATTTCAAATTGGGAGCAATCAGACTCCCCAAACGATGTTTATATACTGCAGACAGGGTTAACACAGACAAATGATTGGTGCCAAAACCACGGATTAAAGCTAAATGCAAGAAAATGCATTATTATTCCCTGTGGGGGAAGCTGGCATCTCTGCTAATTAATTATAGTCAGCACCCCCATAAGTGCAGACCCAGTGGTACATGATCTGCTACTCAGGTTGATGGCAACCTGAACTTTGACCAGCACATATTCACAGTAGTAAGAAAAGCCTTCTATATGGCACGGCTTATAAGTAAAGACATTGCATTTGGATGCAAGGATGCTATAATTCTATTATACTCGGCTCTACTCAGACCAATAATGGAGTACAATGCTCCCTTTTGCATGCGACTCACTAGACACTTGCAACAATCGGAGACCACAGAGGTTTCAAACCAAGAAATTACAGGTTCCACGAAAAAGGAAGTTATGTACTCACCATAACGTTCCATGTTTGTAGTCCATCTCACCCTTCACTCTTACAAATGGGTACTTGGCCTTTTTGCAAGCTCAAAGTCTTCTAGTTGGCTCGTGGCTAGGTAGGTATCCCATGGTGCACCATTACAATCCCCAGATCTTGTTTGCCGCTAACTATAGAGAGAAAAAACAAAAAACTATGCGGAATGAACCCAATAATAAAAGGTCTCCACTTAATAAAAATTTTTCTGTCTCCAGATCCTTCCAGGATGAGGGTAGGAGGGTGGGCTCATAAGAATGAAGGGCGATATGGACTACAAACATGGAATATTACGCTGAGTACATAACGTCTATGTTCTGTAGTCCTATCACCCCCTCATTCTTACATATGGGACAGCATCCCTAGCACCTTATTCTTGGGTGGCTCACGGAAAAATACTGCTGAGTACCATGGAACCAAAGGATGCTCTACCCCTAGAGGTCAAATCCAATTTGTAATGAGTAATAAATGTGTGAGGGGTAGCCCATGTTGCTGCTGCACAGATATTATCAATTGGGACCTTGGCTTCGAAAGGTAAAGGCTTACCATCAGAAGAGTAAATGTAGGATATACAACTGGAGATCCAATTAGAGAGGATCACTTTGGAAATTGGGAGACCTAATCTGGAGTCGGAGAAGCAAACAAATAATTGGTCTGACTTCCTGAATTCCTTGGTCCAGTGTAAATAAATATGTAATAGTCTGTGAACGTCCAACTAATGAAATCTGTATTCTGCTGCGTTGGAATGATTAGGGAAGAACACTGGAAGCTCTACAGATTGGTTCAAGTTGTTATGGGAGCACACCTTGGGGACAAAGGATGGATTAGTATGAAGAGATACTCTGTCTTTGTGAAATATCAAATAAGGGGGTTTGACAGACCGTGCTTGTAACTCAAACTCTAGCAGATGTGATTGCCACCAGAAACAAAGTCTTCCAAGACAGAAATTTCACAGGAGACGAATGAGCTGACTCAAAGGGTGGAGATGTTAATTTGGATAGAAAAAAGTTAAAATCCCATGAAGCAACCGGTTCCTGAAAGGAAGGTCTCAACAAAGTGGCACCTTTAAAGAAGGTCTTGCACAACCTATGTGACATCAGATTGGAATCCTGTTGACCCAAATGGAAATTTGAAATTGCCAACTGAACCCTAATTGTGGCAGCAGCAGATCCCTGGTGAAAAAGTTCAGACAAGAATTGGAACTGGAACAGATGCAGTATAAGGGTCAACATTCCTTTCCTCAGCCCAGATAGAAAACCTTCTCCATTTACTGGTGTATAACTTTCTAGTGGAGGGTTTATAAGAAGATCCACTGGAGGGTTTATAAGAAGATGTAAGAATATGAGTCACAGAGGGTGAGAAATCGTGAAGCCTTACTAGGGATGGAACTGGAGCAGCCAAGCTGTCAAATTGAGGGTGTGTATGCTGGGATAAAGACAGCCGGACACGTGCGTCAAAAGATCTGGCACTGGGTCCAGAGTCCACGGATAGTCTAATAAGCGAGGCCCGAGAAAGGGGAACCAAATCTGATGAGGCCAGTAAGGAGTGATGAGAATCAATTTGCTTCCCAAAAGTTTCGCTTTCTGAATAACCTTGGATATGAGAGGAAAGGGCGGGAAAGCATAAAGGAGACCTGGGGGCCAATCGTGAACAAGTGCGTCTCTCGGTGACTACCCTGGAGGGGGGATGAGGAAGAAATAGCTGCTGCATTTGGAAATGATCGGGCTGGCAAAAAGATCGCAGCAAGGCTGTCCCCATCTGCGGAAAATCTGTTCCGCTATTTCCTGCTTCAGAGACCACTCGTGAGGCATAAAGATTGCCAGTCTTTTGTCGGCTATCACGTTGGTTGTCCCCGGGATGTGAGTCGCCAGAAGAAAGTGCTGGGAAGACATCTCCCATTTCCAAACCCGAATGGCCTCTCGACAGAGTGGGTATGATCTGGTTCCGCCTTGCTTGTTGGGATACCATACTACCGACATGTCTGATTGTATTGCAATCATCCCAAGAGGAAGAAGGTTGTGAAGTGCTTGCAATGCCAGGAGCACTGCCCTCATCTTTAGAATGCTGATATGCAGGTGGGCCTAATGATCTTGCCATGTGCCTTGGACAGTCTTGCCTAGATAATGCTACCCCTCCCACCCTGCGAGGCATCCGTGGTCACCGTGGCAATGGGTTGGCGAGGGAGGAATATAGTGCCTGTAGTTAACTGATTGGGTTGGATCCACCAACTGAGGTCTTTCTTGCAAGACTCTTAACAGAATGTAGTGATTTAGGGGCAGTTGTTGGAAGGACCACTGGGACGACAGAAGCCACTGAAGAATCCGCATGTGTAATCTGGCTAAAGGCACTAGTAGTATGGTTGAAGCCATGGTCCCTAGAAGTTTCAGAACAGTCTTTGCCTTGACTTTTCAGAGAGGGAGAAAACAGTGAATTTGTTGTACAAGATTTTGTGCCCTTTCTACTGGAAGACAAACCAACATGGCTACTGTGTATTTCTGTGCCTATAAAAGTCACAAATTGAGAGGGCGATATGGTAGACTTGTAATCCCCAACTGGGCACAAAGTTGAATAGTGGCGTCTCTGGTCTGAAGAAATAGATGCCTGGTGGAGGCGGTCAGGAGCCAGTCGTCCAGATACGGAAACACTTGGAATCCTAGACGTCTCAGGTGAGCAGTCACTACTGCCATAAACTTGGTGATCACCCTGGGGGCTGTGGTGAGACCAAAGGGCAGAGCACGAAACTGGTAGTGACTGGCTCCCAGCCGGAAGCACAGATAACTCGTACGCACTATCCATTTTTATGTGGTAGTAAGCGTCTTGGAGGTCTACTGAGCACATCCAAGTGTCTCTCCCTAATAAAGGGAGTATAGACTGCAGTGTCACCATCCGGAACTTGTCCTTTACGGATTCATTTAATTTGGTGAGGTCTACGATGGGCCTCCAGTCCACTCTACGTTTTAGCACTAAAAAGAATCTGGAGTAAGTTCCGAATCCTACTTGGTCTGCAGGGACGGTTTGGATGACTGCTTGCAAGCAACTTGTTGACTTGTCCAGTTGCTTGATCCCTGTGATTCGGTAAAACATCTGGGATCCCCTTGGGGATATGAGGTGGCAGAGAAAAGGGTATGGACTAACCTCTGGTGATAATTCTTTGTATCCATCTGTCACAAGTGACACTTAGCCAGGCTTCCGGATACAAAGAAATGCGACCCCAGACCAGCTCCAGAGAAGCACAGTCAGGCTCCACATCAAGAGCGCTGGTAGGGCCGGCCCCGAAACGAATCACTGCCTCCCTGGTTTTGCTGTCTGCCCCTGGCTCTACGGCGACGTCTACCACTTCCTCCTCCTCTTCGAGTCACCCTGTGCATCCTGGAAAAACCTCTGGGACTTCTTGAACCACATTTTACCACCTCTCTGACCCTTGGGATATGGTCTAGAGGGGACGGTAAAAAGTACTCCCACGGCAGAGAGTGTTTTCCCTTCTTGCTCGCACTGGGTGAGTGTGTCCTTTACCTTAGGTCCAAACAATGAAGAACTGTCAAAGGGGGCATTGGTAAAAGTAGATGAAAGTACAGTTTTGTACTTACATAAATGTAGATGTTCGAGTGTACACCCTGCTGCAGTCATCACACTTGAGTTATCCTGTCGTCAGGCGGTCCCGCAGTCGGCCTGAATTCCAAAGTCTTGGTCCAGTGTCGGTTGCTATCGCTTCTTCCCTGATGTCAGTGCGCCAGGGGGTATATATGATGCATCCAACGCCATTTTCTTCAGTTTTTCTTGCCCCAGATGTCAGGTAAGGTGGTCAGTAAATAGTACCAATCTAAAAAGTTTAGCACAAACAAAACATCCATCCAGCTATAAGCAAATACATCACAAAGGTAGTATCAGGTTTTAAGGTACTGCAAAGTTTTAGTTAGTTAGGTCAGAGGGGATGGAGGGAGGGTAACCTGGACTGCAGCAGGGTGTACATTCGAACAACTACATTTATGGTAGGTATAAAACTGTACTATGTTCATTGTGTTATCCTGCTGCAGTCATCACACTTGGGTAGAATCCCAAAGCTAAGGATGGGAGGTGGAGTCAAACCGGGTTAGAGGAGGCTTGAAGGCCCTGCAGAACTGCAGTGGCAAAGCCAGCTCTAGTCTTAGAGTAAAGTGGTAAGTGGTAGTGTTTGGTGAAGGTGTGTACTGAACTCCCAAGTTGCAGCTTCCAAAATATCCTTGCTTGGCACCCCACTGAGGAAGGCTGTAGATGTAGCTGCTGCCCAGGTAGAGTGGGGCCTTATGGTAGCAGGAACTGGTTTTCCATGATGGGTGTAGCAAAAATGAATGCAATGTCCTATCCATTTGGAAATGGTCTGTTTTGATATAGCCTTCCCTTGTGAAGCTGCAGCAAAGGATACAAAGAGCTGGTCAGATTTTCTGAAAACCTTAGTTTTATCCAAGTAGTAACGTAGTTGCCTGTGAATGTCCAAGGAGTGCAGGAGTCTTTCTCCTTTGTTCTGTGGATTTGGAAAGAAGGTGGGTAAGTGGATGGTTTGATTTAGAGCCACACTGGATACCACCTTAGGCATAAAGGAGGGATTAGTTCATAGACAAACTCTGTCTTGATGGAAAATGAGGAAAGGCTCTACTGCCATTAGTGCCTGAAGCTCCGAGACTCTTCTGGCTGAAGTTATTGCTAGCAGCAGGGCAGTGTTCCATGATATAAACTTTAGGTCAGCAGAGAAAGCTGGTTCAAAAGGAGGTAGCGTAAGTTTTTCCAGAACAAAGTTGAGGTCCCAGGTTGGTGTAGGTGCTCTCCTGGGGGGCCTAATGTTTTTGGCCCCTCTGAGAAACTGCCTTAGAAGCGGATGTGAAAATAAGGGAGGATTCATGTTGTAGTGGGCTGAAATAGCGGAGGCGTGGATTTTAATAGATGAAAAAAAAAGTCCTTTGTGCAACATCTCAGTTAAATACTGTAGAATCTGAGGTATGTGAGGCTGAAGGGTATTTTGGCCTTTAGCTTGGTTCCAGGCGCAAAACCTTTTCCATTTGTCCAAGTAAGCCTTCCTGGTGCTGGGCCTCCTAGCTTCCAGAATAACATCCATAACTGCTTGAGGAAGAGGGGCTGGCTGGTTGCTTAGGTGATTTGCCATGCAGCCAAATTTAAGATTTTGAGCTGGCTGTGTAGAATCTGATTGTCCTGCTGTGTGAGCAAATGAGCAATTTGTGGTAAAATCCAAGGTGGGCCCTGGGGCCATATTCCTTAGTAGTGGGTACCAGTGCTGGCGTGGCCAGTCTGGGGCTATGAGCATCATTCTGGGTCTCTCCTTCCTGACTTTCAGCAACACCTTTGTGAGAAGGGGCAATGGAGGGAAGGCATATACTGTCAGGTTTTTCCAACTGAATGAGAGTGCGTCCACTTTCCAAGCTTGATGGTGAAGCGTCCTTGTACAAAATTTTGTTAGCTGATAGTTTTGGGGGCTGGCAAACAGGTCTATGTCTGGGTGGCCCCATTTTTGAGTTATCATTGCAAATACTTGTGGATCCAGTTTCCACTCGTGGGGATCCATGATGTTTCTGCTGAGGTCGTCTGCCAATGTGTTCTTTTTTCCTGGCAGGAATTGAGCTTGTAGCTGAACTTGGTAAGCCAGTGCTGTGTTCCACAAGGTCATTGCTTGCCTGCACAGAGGGTAGGAGTGTGTACCCCCTTGTTTATGTACCACACTACTGTGGTGTTGTCCGTCCTTATTGTGAGCTGTCCTGGATGCAAGAGGTCCTTGAAAGCTGTCAGGGCATTCTGTACAGCTAGCATTTCTTTTTGATTGATGTGCAAATTCCTTTGATCTGCAGTCCATATGCCTTGAACGCACTATCCTGCCATGTGTGCCCCCCAGGCATAGTCCGATGCATCTGTTGTCATAGTTTGCCTGGCTGGGGGCAAGGTGAACGTCTGACCCTTGTTGAGGTGACATGCCTGTGACCACCATAGAAACTCTTGTTGAAGGCAGGGAATGAGAGATATCATTGTGTCCAAGCTGTGGCTGTGTTGAGACGATACGCTTTTTAGGTACCACTGTAATTTCCTCATATGCAGCTTTGCAAATGGTATTAGTAGTATGCAAGATGCCATGAAGCCCAAGGCCTGCAGAATTTTTCTTGCAGGGAGTTGGGTCTTTGTTGCCATTGTTTTGAAATATTGAGTCAGTTGTAGTTGTTTGTCTGGCGTCAGATAAGCCATCTTGGCCGTTGTATTCAAGCTGGCACCCAGGAATGTCATTTTGTGAGGGTACTAGTTTTAATTTCTTTTCATTTACTGTGTACCCTAGGCAACTTAGAAGGTGTTTTACAAACGCCAGATGTTGTAAGAGGATGTCCTTGCTTTCTGCTTGGATGAGGCAGTTATCCAGGTATGGGTATATTTGAATTCCTCTTTGTCTGCAGTATGCAATTACTGGTGCCAGGCATTTTGTGAAAACCCAGGGCGCAGTGGATAAGCCAAAGGGCAGTGCAGAGAATTGGTAATGGGTTGAACCTGCAATGAAACGGAGGTATCTTCTGCAATTTTGTCTGATAGGGACTTGCAGGTATGCCTCCTTGAGGTCCAACATTACTAGCCATGCTTTCTTGCCCAACATGGGAAGAAGCTGCTGTAGTGTTAAGCATCTTGAATTTGGGTACTTGTAAGAAGGTGTTTAGAATTGAAAGGTCCAGAATTGGTCTCCAAGCATTGTCCTTTCTGGGGACTAGAAAGAGTCTTGAGTAAAATCCTTGGCCTTGCTCCCGTGTAGGTACCAGCTGAATGGCTCTCATGTCCATGAGAGCTGTAATTTGTTTTTGTGCCTCTGCCCATTGATTTTGTGGCAGGTTTGGCATTCCTCTTATTGTTGGCAAAGTGTGGAAATGGAATCTGTAACCTTGTGAAATAATGTCTAGGACCTATTTGTCCTTTGGGACGATGCGCCAGTTGTCTGAAAAAAGTGCTAATTTTCCTCCCAAGGGAGCTGCCAAGAGAGTTTTGCTTGGCCATATGAGGTTTAAGTCATTGTGTTTGCCTTCTAGTAGTTTGGGGCCTGTCTTCTCCTCCCTTCTGTGTTGCAGTGCCCCATTGTCGAAGTTTGTAGTGGGTTTGTGGTTGTCCTCTGCCTCTTCGGTGTCTGTATTTACCCCTCTGAGGTCTGTCAGTAGCTGGAAAGGACCAATTTTTTGTTGGCCAATTTCTGCTGAAGCGAGGGGGCTGAACCTGTAAGAAATCTTTGACTGTCTGCATAGATTTTGCCTTATCCTCCATTTTCTTTAAGACTTCTTCTGCTTTAACTCCAAATAGAACATCCTGCTATAAGGGAGCATCTAGTAACCTTGCTTTAACATGATTAGGCAGAGTTTATTCCTTTAACCAAGCAAGCCCACGTATAACAGACCCAGTAACAGCTGCTCTACAGGAGGCTTCCAAGGAATTAAATCCACATTGTAAAGTATGTTTGCCCACCTGTTCAGCTGCATGCAACAGATCCTGCATTTCCTTCAATTCAGACTGTTGAGGGTGTGTGCTCATCTTTTGTTTTATTTGAGACATTAGAAATTGCTGGTATTTTAGCATGTGAAATTGACAATTTAGTGCTCTCATAGCTAGAATGGCTGAGGTGTAAACCTTCTTCCCCCACCTGTCTAGTGCTCTGGAGTCCCTTTCAGAGGGTACAGGATTTTTTGCCATAGAAGCCTTAGCCCCTTTGGGACCCTGGGAGATAGTCTCTGGGTCAGCAACAGGGCTTTTATAAAGGAATTTGTGGGAGTCAGGCACTCTAATATCTGTCTGGTTTGGCTGGAGCAGGAGGCAGAGAATCTGGATTTAAACTAGATTCTAAGTAAACATCATCCACAATGTCTAAAACTGGGGGGATAGCAAGTGGTCTGTGCTGGGGGAGTAAAAGAAACTCTGAGCCTTTTCTTTGAGTCAGAGTAGTCCTGACCTTCCCAGTGAAAATGTTCCCTCATAGTATGTAAAGTTCCCCCAAAGGAGTAGTCTTCAAGGGGAGAAGCTGAGGGAATGGAATCCTCAGCATCAGAATCTCCATAACGGGGAAAAGGAGTAATCTTGTTCCTCAGAGGAGCCTGAGGAAATAGACACTTGATCAGAGGAGACAATCTTCCTCTTGTCTAGAACTTTTGTCGGGTGGGGGTGTCTTAAGCTTAGGATACGTTTTTATGGTGAGCATCGTCGGTCTGAAGACACCTTCAAAAACCAAAGGTGTTTCTGCAGCACCGGCTTCTCTTTCTGCAATGTCATCAGTAGGGCCTAAAGAAAATGGTTGCGGCGGCCTAGAACTCTCCGCCATAGGATCCGAAGCGGTCTCGGGTTCCAATTCCGCGGTAGCCAGGGGCTGCATAGGCGCCTCACTGAAAACTGGTGAACCGGAGACCGGACCAGCCGAGGCCTCGGAGTCTGACTTGGGTCTAGGCTGCCTGTCCTTATCTTTGCATTTTTTGTGCACGCCGGTAGTCGGTTACTCCGATGGCATAGTGTAATTAAATTTTCTACTGAAATAGTGTCGTGCGAAATCAAAGCGTCGTTTTATAGTTCGCTTATTGAACCTAGCACAAAAGCGACAACCAGTGACGTCGTGGTCTGGGCCTAGGCAAGGTATACAATAAGAATGAAAATCCTTATGAGGTATTTGCTTCCCGCAAGAAATACAATTGTTAACTTTTTCTGACATTGGTTTGAGGCAAGAAAAGTTTCCCAACAGGATACTTAGCTTTATTGAAGACTAAGTATCTGAAATTTGACTTCGAAAATCTCGGCCGACCGGCACTTGCGAACTGCTTCTGCTTCGGGCACCGCATGGCAAGAAAGACTGGAGAAAATGGCGTCGGATGCATCATATATACCCCTGGCGCACTGACGTCAGGGAAGAAGCGACAGCAACCAACGCCGGACCAAGACTTTGGAATTCAGGCCGACTGCGGGACCGCCTGACGACAGGATAACCCATGTGTGATGACTGCAGCAGGGTAACACGATGAACATCTGCTCCACAAAATTACACAAGCGCATCCAGGAGTGACTCCTTAGGGGAACTCCTGAACCCGAGGCCCTGCTCGCTCCATCGGCTGCATAAGAGATCAGCTTCATGGACAAGTTAACAATGGAATTCAAGATGGACAACTGAGCAGACACCTCATCAGGGACTCCTTCAGTGGATGTATCTTGTAGAGTCTCTCCTAACTCCTTAAGGAGATCTCTCTGAAGCCTTGTAAAGTGTGTTAGGTAGTTCAGTGATCTGAGTGAATGCCGCTGACGAAAAGATACACTTCCCATATCTGTCCATTGTTCGAGAATCCGTATTCGGTGGATGAACAGAAGAAGTCTTCACTAGCTCCTTCTTAGTGGCCGCCGCCACCATCATGGCATCTACGGGAACACCCTTTGACTTTCCCTGGGGGCTGACAGAAATTTATTAGGTCTCCTGGGGACTGGCTCCATGGCATCAGGAGTCTCCCACACCTTCCGACTAACAAGCTCCAACAGTTTGTCAAAGGGTGGAGACACCCAAGAGGCTGAAGGTTGAGACCTGAAAGCCTTCAGGTACACAGACTCCACATCAGAAGGGGTAACAGTGGGCCAGCCACACCTCTGCATAAGGATCTTTAAGATGTCAATGAAAGAGACATCAGAGGACGACTTGGGGGACCCTTCTGACTCCTCAAGGTCAGTGTCTGAGGTAAAAGACTCATCCTGGGAGTCTACATGCTTCCTCTTGCATGTCCTATTCTATGGGGGCTCCACAGAAGGGTATTCCAGGGAGGTCTCGGAAGAATGGGGGCCACCAGCCAGAGGCTCCAGGTCTCTGCTGTCCAGAGAGGGAGTAGGTGCTGAGACGAAGTAGGTGCCTGAGTGGGAAGAGTGTAGGTACCCCTGGGTGGAGCTGATGATCAGGACAGCACGCTCATCATCTCGAAGGCCAACCTCTCCAACTCCGAAGACCTCCCCGGCTCCGAGGAGACAGAGGATGCCATCGGCTGCACAGCCATCGGCTCCAAGACAGATATAGGGTTTGAGCTCACCCGAGCCGACGCACCGAGAGGAAGGCTTGGAACAGACGAGGTCCGGTTCTAGATGCCCCTGCCAGGGCCGACTGGGGAGCTTTGACTCCTAGACACCACGGACGGCACCAAAGGTGTTGGAGTGGAACTCTGCTCCAAGACTACCTCAGGGGAGCTGGAACAGTTAGTTATGTACTCACCATAACGATTGATGTATGTGGTCCATCTCGCCTACATTCATTACTGATGGGTTCAGAGCAGAGAATCGGCTCCGACTCGGACGGCTATTTTCTAGCACAAAGTCTCTAATTGGCTGGGCTAACCGGTATCCCAGGATGCACCTCGCTCCAACCCCCAGATCTTGTTTGCATACATCGCAATCACTCCACATACACAAACCTCACTAAGAGGAATATCACCCACCAGGAAAAAGGAATAAAACCAATTTTGAAGGGTCTCACAGCAATTATCCTCCAAATCTTTCAGGAAGGGGGCAGGTGGGAGGGTACGTAAGAATGTAGGCGAGATGGACCACATACATCGATCGTTATAGTGAGTACATAACTAACTGATGTTATGTGGTCCTATCTCGCCTACATTCATTACTGATGGGACAGCATCCATAGCACCTGTAACCTGGGAGGCTCATAGGAAAATACTCCTGAGAACCGTGGAATCAAAGGAAGCCCGGCCTCTAGATGCCACGTCCAGCTTGTAATGAGAGATAAAGGTATGATGAGAAGCCCAGGTGGCCGCTGCACAAATGTTGTCCAAGGAAAGCCTGGCATGATACGCTATTGAAGTCGAGACTGTCCTGGTGGAATGAGCCTTAACTGGGAAAGGTAGATTTCTGCCTGCTGATGAGTAAATAAAGGAAATGCAATCCTTAATCCACTTAGAAATTGTGCACTTGGAAACAGAGCTACCCGTTCTATTCTCCGAGAAGGACACAGACAATTGATCCGACTTTCTTACATGTTTTGTCCTGTATAAATAGAATCTCAGTTGTCTATGCACATCCAATTGATGAAATTTGAACTCTGCTTTGTTGGAGAAGTTGGGAAAAAACACAGGTAACTCAATGGATTGGTGGAGGTTAAACGCAGAAGACACCTTAGGGAGGAAAGACAGATTAAGTCTCAAGGATACCCTGTCCTTATGGAAGATCAAATACGGGGGCTTAATGGACAACGCTTGAAGTTCTGATACTCTTCTAGCCAAAGTGATGGCCACCAAAAACGCCGTCTTCCAGGATAAGAATGTTAGTTCGCAAGTGGCAGCCGGCTCAAAGGGCAGAGAAGTGATGGCTTGCAATACCAGATTTAAATCCCATGGCATGACGGGTTCTGACACAGGAGGGCGAAGTAACCAGGCTCCTTTCAAAAAGGCCTTGCAAAGTTTATGGCCCATAAGAGTGGGCTCATAGGATACATGGAAGTTAGAAATGGCTGCCAGCTGCACCTTAATGGTCGAGGGAGCGGAGCCCTGTCGGAAGAGCATAGCTAAAAAGTCTAAGACGGCCGATATAGGGGCTGTGAAAGGGTCCAGGCCTTGGGCCTGAGCCCAGATGGAAAATCTCTTCCATTTGCTGGAGTAAATTCTTCTGGTGGAGGACTTGTGAGAAGACGATAGTATATGCACCACCTCAGGTGAAAGGGAATGTAGTCTATTGATGGAAGTGGAGCAGCCAGGCTGTCAACCTGAAGACTGTAGGGAGGGGTGGAACTGTCCCGACATGCGAGTCAATAGGTCTGGCACTGGATCCAGAGTCCAAGGACAGTCCACTGTGTACCGCTGAAGGCAGGGGAACCAGACTTGGCGGGGCCAGTGTGGAGCAATTAGAATCATCTTGCTTCCCATGTAAATGGCTTTCTGAATCCCACTTGGTAACAGAGGAAACGGAGGAAAGGCATAGAGCAGACCGGGAGGCCAACTGTGGACTAGTGTGTCCCTGGGTGACTCCCCCTGTGGGGGGATCAGGGTGAAGTAGTTGCTGCATTTGGCATTGAGAGAACTGGCAAAGATATCGCAGCAAGGCTGACCCCACCTGCTGAAGATCCGAGTCGCAACTCGGTTGTTCAAAGACCACTCATAGGGCATCAGAATAGCTCTGCTTAGCCTGTCTGCTATCACGTTGGATTTTCCCGGAATGTGTGTTGCCACTAGAAACAGTTGTGAAGACACTGCCCAATTCCACACTCTCATGGCTTCTCTGCAAAGGGGGGTAAGACTTGGTTCCTCCTTGCTTGTTCAGGTACCACACAACTGACATGCTGTCTGAATGAATAGCAATCGTTCCCCGGGGAAGAGAGCTCTGGAGTGCTTGCAACGCTAATAGCACTGCTCTCATCTCTAGGACATTGATGTGTAAGTGTACCTCGTGATCCTGCCACGTGTCTTGGACCGTTCTGCCCAGATAATGCCCCCCCACCCTATCTGGGAAGCGTCCGTGGTCACCGTGGCAGAAGGAGACAAGGGAACTAGATTCCTCCCCTTGTCCAGGTTGGAGGAACATAGCCACCAACGGAGATCCTGTCTGCATTGTTCTGTGAGGAGAATTGGATGAGAGAGAGGTAATTTTTGAAAGGACCACTGGACTGAAAGGAGCCACTGGAGGATCCGCATGTGTAGCCTGGCTAAGGGCACTAGCATGATGGTCGCCGCCATGGATCCCAATAGCTGAAGAACTAACCTGGCTTGAACCTTCTTGCGGGGCAACAAAGCTTGAACCTGAGATTGCAACACTTATCCTTTCTAGAGGTAGAAAGGCCCTCATTTGACCTCTGCACCTATAAATACAACATGCTGTGAGGGCAGCAAGGCAGATTTTTCCCAGTTTAATGTAATTCCTAGCCTTTGGCAAAGGGTTATGGTAGCCTCCCTGGCTTGAATGAGGAGATGCCTGGTGGGGGTGGTAAGTAGCCAATCGTCCAGGTAAGGAAACACCTGGAATCCTAGACGTCTCAGGTGAGCTGTCACCACTGCCAAGCACTTGGTAAACACCCTGGGGGCTGTGGTGAGACCAAAGGGCAGGGCTCGAAACTGGAAATGACTGGCTCCCAGCCGGAAGCGTAAATGATTCCTGGATGCCTTGTTTATCTTGATGTGGTAATAGGCATCCTTGAGGTCGATGGAGCACATCCATACTCCCTCTCCCAGCAATGGGAAGATGGATTGAAGAGTGACCATTCGGAATTTGGACTTCAGGACGTAGTGATTCAATCGGCTGAGAACCAGAATGGGTCTCAGGTCCCCTGTTTGTTTCAGCACCAAAAAGAGTCTTGAGTAACTTCCTGATCCGATTTGGTCTGAGGGGACCGGATGGATGACTCCTTTTCTTAGCAGCTTTGATATCTCTAGTGCTGCTTGATTCCTTTGACTGGGTGGAACATCTGGGATTTTTTTGATTGGGGGAGGGGATGAAGCATAGGGAATGGTGTAACCTCCGGTAATTATTCGAAGCACCCATCGATCCTGAGTGATGCTCTCCCAGGCTTGAGGATGCCTCAAAAAACGGCCCCCGACTAGCTCCGGAATAGCACAGTCGGGCGATCCCTCAGGGATGCTGATAGGAAGATCCGCAAAAGGAGTTGTGGTCTCCCAAATTGCGGGGGCCTCCTCTGCCCCTAGGACGGCATCTTCCAGAATAATTCCCCCCTCCTCTGCCTCTGGAGGGGGGCTCACCATGAGTAGCTGGGAAAGACTTTTGTGACTTCTTGAACCACATCTTCCCTCCTCTCTGAGCCTTGGGATAAGGCCTAGAGGGAAGAGAAAAACGCCCCCCTACGGCAGACAAAGTCTTACCCTCCTGCTCACATCTGGTGAGAGTGTCTTTCACTTTGGGTCCGAAAAGAGAGGACCCATCAAAGGGCGCGTCAGTGAAGGAAGACTTGAAGGCCTCCGTGAAGTGACATAGGCGCATCCAGGCTTGTCTCCTAAGAGCCAAACCTGAACTAGCTGCCCTACTCACCCCTTCGGCTGCATAAGATACGAGCCTCATGGATGAGTTGACAATGGAACCAAGGGTAGACAACTGGGCATTAACAGTCTGCGCTACCGCCTCAGGCATGTTACCCATCAAGGTACCTCCCAACTCTTTGAGGAAATCTCTCTGGAGCCGAGTAAAGTGACAAAGGTAATTCAGTGACCGCAGTGTAAAGGTCGCTGAAGACAGGGTACACTTCCCATACCGATCTATACTCCTGGACTCCTTGTTAAGAGGATGGACGGAAGAAGCAGCCTCTGCAACTTCCTGCTGAGTGGCTGACGCCACCACCATGACATCTACAGGGACCCCCTTTTGTCAAGAATTCTTTCCCTGGGGGAGCAGACAGGAACTTATTTGGACGACTAGGCACCGGTTCCACGGAATCAGGGTGCTCCCACACCCTTTGACAAATCAAGTCTAAGAGTTCATCGAAGGGTGGAGACACCCAGGAGGTGGAAGGTTGAGCTCCGAAGGCCTTGAGGAATACAGACTCCTCCCTTAGAGGGGGGCTTGGAGGGCCAGTCGCCTCTCTGCCTCAATATCTCCAGGATGTCAGAGAAAGACATCATCGGAGGACGACTTAGGGGACTCCTCAGAATCTTCGAGGTCGGTATCCAAGGTGATGGACTCGTCTTAGGAGTCCATGTCCTTCCTCTTGCACAACTTCTTCCTGGGAGGCTCCTCAGGCACAGACTCTGAGGGGCCCTCAAAGTTGGGGACCACTCATGGGGGTGTCCTCAGGCCTTCGAACTCCGCTGTCCACAGATAGGGGGGCGTCAGAGGCTCTAGCAAGGGTGTATGGGGACGGAATGACAGATCCAAGTGATGTCACTGACGACCTGGCCAGTGCGCTCCTCATGGCCTCGAAGGCGGGCCCCCCCGAATCTGAGGACTGACCCATCTCCGAGACTACAACCGGAGTCGGGGTCCCCCTAACCGAAGAGCCGAGAAGGAGACTCTGGGCCGACAGAAGTCCCAATGCATCCCCCTCGGGCCCGACCGAGGAAACCAGAGTGCCGAAACCAGATGACTGAACCGAAATGGTTAGAGCAGACGACGGCTCCGATAAACCTGCCAGGGGTATCGGAGCCGGCACAAGGACATCACTCGCCGCTGAACACTCCGGCTCCGATGACACAGAGGTGCTCGGAGGAGGAATCATCAGTACTGACAAGGGGGTAGGCTCCGGGGCCGACTGGGTTGGAGCCGAAAACAATTTGGCTAACACCGGCGACTGAAGGAGCCTCTGGACCACCCTATCCACATCTAAATCAGACAACCTAGAGGATTTGGAGGAAACTGAAGGAGATGAGGATCTCCTACCTATGGGACTCCTGTCTAACACTGGGTGACCGGCTCCAAATTGGCTCCAAAATAATTGGAGCCGAGGTCGACTCCAGTACCACAGATACCTCCTGTGGCCTCAAGGACAATGGAGCAGAGGAGGCGGTATCCAAAACAGAGCTCTTGTCCTGCGGCTCCGAAGCCAACGCAGCCGAGGAGGTTGTAGCTACTTTCAAAATCTTCTCCGGGGTCTCCAAAAAACTAGATGGAGCCAGAGAGCTTTTCTTAGTTCTGGTAGATTTAGACTTGCCAGTAGAAGAAGCAGACTCTATATCCTTTTCAAAAGCGGGCTTGACTAGGCCCTTCAAAATCCGTTTATTTTTACTTTCCTGCAGCACCCTAGAGTTGAAGGAATGGCAGACACTGCATGATTCTTGTAAATGAATCGCACCAAGGCAATAAACGCAGATGGCATGCCCATCTGTGATCGACATTTTATAGGCACACTTAGAGCATTTTTTAAACCCGGAGGGTTTATGCTCCTTCTGCTCTTTCGACATGTCCAACAATATCCAAACACTCAACAACAAACAGGAGGAAGGCGGGAAACACTACTGGACACAGGAACTCTAATTTAAACGTTCCCTAGGAAAGGAACCGACAAAAACACACCATAGAACGAAAGCGAAGGCGAGAACTAGGTCCCTCTAAATTAAATGGGCCTAGCCCGCCAAACACAAGGGAAACCACACACACACTCCAAAAAACTAACCGAACAGGCTCAAACACACACATCACACAATATAGCTATGAGAATAGCTTTTAGTCTAACAGAGAAGTACAAAACTTTAGAAAGTTTAGTAAAAGTGTACTTAGCCACAGCCAAGCTCGAGACCACGTCCTAACTCAACGAGCGGCAAACGAGATCTGGGGGTTGGGACGAGGTGCATCCTGGGATATTGGTTAGCCCAGCCAATTAGAGACTTCGTGCTAGAAAATAGTCGGCTGAGTCGGAGCCGATTCTTGGCTCCAAACTCATCAGTAATGAATGTAGGCGAGATAGGACCACATAACATCCGAGGTTTCCACCAGTGGTACCGAGCACTCTGGCTCCGAAAGCCCAGCATGGCTCGGAGGAGGAATCACAGAAGGGATAATGGACTCAAGTGGAGGAATCACAGAAGGGATAATGGACTCGAGTGGCTCCGGAACTGACTGGCTTGGAGCCAACAGCATTTTCGGTAAGGCAGAAGACTTCAGGAGTTTCAGCACTACTCCCTCCACATCTTCTTCTGATAAGCTTCTGGAAGATCTGGAAGACAGTGTGAGAGATCTAGACCTCTGTAGTATAGGAGACCTTAGTGTAGGGGAGACCGGCAAAGGATCTGTAGACCGGCTCCAATGTCTGCCATCAGTGGTCGGCGCCACACTGCCTGGTGCTGACACTGTAGCCATAGTAGTAGTAGTATTCTCGATTGGTTCCGAACTCAGTGGAGCCGAGGAGGAAGACGACTTGTCAGTTTTGGAAATTTTGGGAGTCTGTTTCGCTGCACCAGCCGGCGCCAGGGAATGCCTCTTAGAAGGTTTTGACTTGTCTTTCTTGGAACCATGTGATTTAGAAGAGGAGGAAGAGCTGGCCAGGTCTTCCTCAAAGGAGACCTTTTAGTATCAGTTTATTCTTTCTCTCCTGCAATACCCTGGCACTAAATGAGTGACAAAATAGACACGTTTCCTGTAAATGGATGGCCCCAAGACAGTGCACACAGTTACTGTGGCCATCTGTAATGGACATCATCTGCGAGCATTTCACACATTTTTTAAACTCAGAGGGTTTATGATCTTTAACCTCCTTAGACATCTCACTGAAGATGAAGCCAAAGAGACAATCAAACAGAGAGAGAGAGAGGACTAGGTCTTCTAACTTAAACGGGCCTAGCCCTTAAAGCACCAGCAGTCACACAACCACGAGGACTAGGTCCTCTAACTCAATCGGGGCCTAACCCTGGGTAGAAAGAGAAGGGAGAAACCTAGGTCCTCTAACTAAAACGGACCTAGAAGTGGATAGAGGTCAGAAATAAATTTAGTAACTCGCACGCACACACTCCAGAAAGAGTCTCTATATAATAACTAAGCCTTATAAGAGATAAGGTTTGAAAGATCAGAAACCATGTCCAGCTAAGGCACAAATGGCACAAAACTATGCGGACTACTCCACAAAAAACTAACTTAAGCTAACAGCACACTGAGAACACTATAGCTAAGCTTTACAGAATACTAAACACACAAGTTAAATTAAGCACAAATGGGCCTAGGACATTAATTATCAACGATATCTTAACTACTAGAGGAAAAAAACACTAAGGGAAAATTGCCCAGACAGAAACTAACTGGCACACAGGATACCAATGAGAGCAACAAGGCCAACGGCCAATCAGTTCTCAACAATAATTATCTAAACAGGAAGAAATAAACTGCAAAGAGCTAAACTATCTAAACTATAGGAAACGACACTTGTAAATGTTATATAAATCTATCCAAGGCTGAAAATAGCACGGAATAGCAAAATATTTAGCAAAATGTGTTGACATAGGCACAGCCAAGGAGAACCACATCCGAACTTGTCGACGCGGCAAACGAGATATGGGGATTGTACTGGTGCACCATGGGATACCTACCTAGCCACGAGCCAACTAGAAGACTTTGAGCTTGCAAAAAGGCAGAGTCGGAGCCAAGGATCAGCTCCGAACCCATATGTAAGAATGAGGGCGAGATAGGACTACAGAACATCAAGTCTTATGCAGAAAGACTGAAAGCCCTGTCACTGTATTTTGTTCCCTATAGGGTGCTAAGGGGTGATCTCTGCCTGGCTTACAGGGCAGTCTCTGACCTGTCCATGACGGAAATGACACATTTGTAAATCAAACTGCACGAGGGTCACTTGCTACAGGAATCTTAACCTAGACTGACATGAACAGGTCACGTTGGAGAGATAGATGCATCTTCCACAGTCTGTTGCTTCTCTGGAACAAGCTTCCAATTCATGTGAAACAAAAGCCCCTCACTGACCTTCCTAGATCAACGGATGGGTGAAGACAAATTCACTCATGGGGTGGAGCCAACATTCCTCCTGGGCAGAGGAAGTTGTTATTAACCACCATAGACCCTTACCTCTGCAATTGGAGCAACTCAGGATAATTATGGTTAGTTTTGTAAGGGCTCTAGGGTCATTAGCCTAGTAACCTTCTATGAATAGGAAGAAAACCAGCAACTCACACTGAAGAATAAATGTGGTATTATAAAGCATTACTATAAGGGAACAAGAAAACCTGGAAATATTGCACTTTTTTGACTCCGTTAAACTTGTACGGGATTCCAAAGCATATGCCCTACTTCATGTCATTAATGTTTGGAAGGAAACCTAGTAGACAGGAAGAGGAAGGAAAGTTAACTAAGTAAATCAAAATGTTCTTAACATTATTTTTATAATATACGTAATATACTGCATGCCCCTATTTTTTCATAGGTTGGTACTAGGCTATTGGCCTACAAGCCTAGCCATAACAATTCCTTGGCTTTTTCTTCCCACAATATTTACTTCTCTGGACCACTGTCTAGCAAGGTGATAGACATTGTGATCCCCGGGGTGGATTTCCTGCCTCCAGTCTGTTCGTACTGCCCCTTCTCAGATAATGTAAAATAGAAAAAAGCATGGACAAAATAGCATGACAATAAGAAAAATGGATACGCTTCTTACTTTTGCATACAAGAATTACTGGATTAAGGCTCTTGGCTTGATCTAATATGTTCTAAGGGGAAGTTTTCCTTCAGCAAATAAATGTTCACAGTTCAGTATTATAGTGAAAGGCAACTGTGTATCTGGTTCTCATGTTTCTTTGGAGACAATCTGAGAAGGGGCAGTACAGACAGAGTATTTCTTTCTTTCAATGGTTAGATGATAGTGTTTTCTGAAAGTATTCAAGTTGTATTCTACATCTGGGACAGTAATAAAGATATGGCAAAAACAGGCAGCACTTAGTGGAAGTAGAAGCACAGGTTCTGTAACATGCGTCCTACTATGGATAACCTTTACTATAGGTTAATTCAAGCCTGTAAGTGTGGCTTGTCTTGTCAATCTGTGACAACTGTTCCTATTAAACTTCCATATTTGAAGATGTACATAGCTTTGTGTCTTAGTATTAAGTTGTTAGATTCTGGGGTGATGTTTGACTGTTTTCATTAAAACAATAGCCTTGTAAGATGTGACAGATTCAAATGGATATGACAAGAAACTGTATTAAAGATTAACCTGCCAAACATTAGTGTATGCATGTAACACAAGCTGAAGCTAGACACTTTTGAGAAGTTATTATTCCCACCCGTTACCATAATGAAAACACTTTCCATAATATCTTTAAATGTCAATGGTCTTGCAGGTATATGCAAAAGAGAGCAGAGAATGACATTAAGATGCAGAGAGCAAATAGCTAAGCTACAGAAGACACAGTTGGAAATAAGCACATGAATTAGATAAAGAAAGGACTGCAGGATGGTTATTCAGCAGAATATCTGGGACAAATGAAAATGGCAGTACTTATGGTAATTGCAAGAGGAGCTCCAACAGTGATAAAATAGGAAAAACAAAAATAATGGTAAATTTATAGTACTAAGGGGTGACTGGATAGAGAGGAAGATTATACTGGCATGTACTTATATTCCACCTAAAACTGCCAGACTGGAGCTTAAGAAAATTCTGGTAGAAATCAGCTTTGATCAGGGAATAGTACTTATTGGTGGAGACTGCACTTTGATTTGCAACAGTAAGGATGTAGCTGGTGGTATGGAAGGGAAAATATAACAAAAAAGAATGCTGACTTTTGAAGAAATTTATTAAATATTTGGTATGTAAGATGTGAATACTGTAGTAGGGGGTTTAGAGAGAGAATTTACATATTCTACAAGGTACAAAAACTGGGCTAGGCAGAAATTATATTTCACAGGGACGTGTATTTAATTGAATATTTGATATACATCCAATAACTATTTCAGATCACATGACAATAACTAAAATAAAAATGCATGTTAATAAAATAAGAATGAGACACTGCTGCCTCCCCACCTATCTGTTAAAAACAGATGAATGTAAGGAATAGGTAGGGGAAATTATTTGGGAGTTATTACAGAAGATACAAATTTCATCTGAAAATATAGCTAGGGAATGGGATAAAATTAAAGTGGAGTTTAAAACTAGGGTGGAAATAAAAGAAACAGAGATATGCTTAAGAAGTAACAAGAATTATTTAGAGGCACTGACAAAGATTAAAGTATTGCAGAAGAGGGGGGAATCGCATAAAACAATAGACGCAACTGCAGAGTGCTAAAGAGAAAATAGGGGACTAACTCAATAATATGCATGAGTTTAGAAAGACTGCTGTTAAGCAACTGTTTTTTTTTTTGATAAGTCCAGAGCACAAAAACAAAAGCGTAACGGCTCGAGCATCAGAAAGCAGAAAGGGTTGTTGCTAAGCTTAGGGAGCCTACAAAATAACTAGAGATCCTGTAGAGGTATTAGAAATATTTCAGAAATTTTATGAAAATCTGTATAAAACAGAGAAATGTGTAAATCAAGAAAAAGTACACGTGTTTATGGAAAAATTAAATATGCCAAGGTTAGAAGTAGATGCTCGATTACTAACCGTTAGGATAGGAGGAGATGAGATGAAAGGTGATGTACAACCAATCTAGAGGAATAGTTGGTATTCCTGTGGAAGTTTGGAAGCTAGAAGGGAAAAAAGTGAAAGATGTAAAAGGTTTTAACTGTATTTTAAAAGAAGCACCAACATCCTGAAGAAAGCAGTGATTGCTACAATACCTAAAGATGGTAAAGGCCTTCATATAGGCCCATTTCGATTCTAGACTATCATTCTAAAATGTTTATGTCCAAATATTAAAGAGAGAGTGTTCCTCTCTGATAAGTTCTGTTTGAGCAGAGGAACCAGGTGAGGGATGTCGTCTTTTCCCTTTATTTGTGTTACATTTAGAACCACTGACAAAGAAAATAAGGGACTTAAAAACTTTCATAACAGATAAATCCAGAAAAAGGACATTTAAGTGCTGTGGAACATTGTTAGACAATTCCAGGTCTTTTTGGGATGCAAAATTGAAGATAAAAAAACAAAGGCAACAGCTGTAAACTACGTACCCACACACAAACTGGTTCAGCAAGAGTGTATGGATTTAAAAAGATTCCTTTATGGCAGCTAAGGATATGTGAGAAGAGACTAAAGATGATGCGAAAACGGAAGGTCTGTTTATGGATAGCAGGTTAGAGATTGCCTTCCCTATCAAGGGCTGATAGAGTACAGGCAGAGAAAAACAGGGGGATCCTAAGCAAAAGACCAGCACTAGTAGGTTTTAGTAGAAGAATCTAGAACAAAAGCTGCTGTTAAACTGATAATTAGTAGGGCATATAAAATATTATATAACTACAGAAATCAAAGGAGGTTAAAAAGGTTTATGAAGAAAGAATGTATAAGCAATTGACAAAGAAACAATGGAGGACATATGGAGGACATATGTATGGCTCCTGATATGCAACAAAGTCTAGAAGATTTAGGATTTTTGCTTGGATGTGTTCGCATAGCTATTTTTATACCCCAG